>NW_019943713.1:126577-127911 GCF_002910315.2 Salvelinus sp. IW2-2015 | reverse complement strand
GCAACAAACCGATCTGGAACCAGGCTAACTGAACAAACAGATCTGGGACCAGGCTAACTGTAACAAACAGATCTTGGACCAGCTAACTGGTAACAAACCGACTGGGACCACGGTAGATGTAACAACAACTGACGGTATTAACAATTGGGACCATGGCTAACTGGATACAACCAGATTCTGTGACCAGGCTAAGATCTGGGACCAGGCTCATTTTGTTATGCTCCAGTCTAAGTCTGAGAGCATCTTCCTTTTTATTCCCTTCTTTCATTTGTAAGAAGATTCTATTATCAAGAAAGACATTTTTAATTGGTTGTAGTTTTTCAATGTCCCGCCCACTGCAGTCTCATTTTGATTTGATTGGTTGTATTACGACGGAGATGTGGTTGTCCCACATAGCTTATCGTAAGATGAATGCACTGACTAAGTCGCTCTGGGTAAGAATATCTGTTATCATGATAACGTTGACAAATTAAAATGCTATTTCTGGGACTTTTTTTCTCCTCTGCGATATTAAACATGCAACTTGTCTGAGTGAATGCAATGTGTATACAATACTAAGTTATACCGGATCAAGAAAAAACATTTTAGAAACTTACAAAAAAAAAAWAATAATAATGTGAATATAACGATAAAATTATAATGACACGTTTATTTTTATTTATTAAATTTGTTCTCTTTTTAATAAATGAATGTTCTTTTTTTTATTTAACCTTTTATTTAACTAGGCAAGTTAGTTAAGAACAAACTCTTATTTACAATGACGACCTACCCAGGACGACGCTGGGACAATTGTGCACCGCCCTATGGGACTCCCAATCACGGCCGTTTAGTTAAGTATAAATGGTACGTAACTAGGTGTGGCCATTTTGAATGAACGGTCGATATCTCCTGTACATTTAGTGGAAGCACGTAGAAGTTATGTTTTAGCATGGTCGTCTACTGTGTCTGAAGGAGAAGAATGAAGGTCCTGTATCTGACGTGCCGGTGTAAAATAAATGTTTCTGATGCTTAGACGTGTCTCATTTGTGACTCCTTTCTGAAAATAATGACATGTCTGTGGATTGTCTGTAATGTCGTCTTCAGTTTGGTTAAGKCCACACCCACAAAACACTAGGATGTTAGTTGCAGTCCAGGTTGTTGTTAATATAGAATATACAATCTCAATGGATCATTTGGACGCCTGGGAAAAGTGTTAATTGCCTCACAAAACACACCAATATGATATAGCAATTTATTTATCCTACTGAAAAGCTCCCAGACTTTGATTGCAGAGGACCTACAGTACTGGCCTACTGGCTCCTACTAGCCTGCTGCTGGGTCTGTGTAGACATGAC
>NW_019943713.1:57063-120085 GCF_002910315.2 Salvelinus sp. IW2-2015 | reverse complement strand
GCCTGCTGCCTGGGCTGTGTTAGACATGAACTATTACTGGCTCCGACTAGCCTGCTGCTGGTCTGTGTAACTACTGGAACTGTCCTCACTAGACCTCTGCTGGGTCTGTTAGACAGAACTGTACTGGCTCATACGCAGCTGCTACTGGTCGTATTGTATACATGACTGATCTGGCTCTCACCTGCTGCCGGTCTGGTAGACATGACTTCGATCTGGCTCATACTACACTGCGCTGGTCCGTGACATGATATACTAGCTCCTACTGCCTGCGCTGTCTGTGTACGCATGACGATACGCAACGGCAAGGAGGTAAGTAGAAATATCACTGGCAGAAACCTGTCTACAGCCTGCATGACCACCCAGCACTGATTTGCCTGACAACACACACACACCACACACACAACAACCCAGATATCTGACACACACGACACAGCAGACAAGACAATGCCTTTGACACACCACACACAGACAACGAATATGCCTGACGACACAGCAACACACACGACACAACCGATAGCCTGAACACACACACACACCGATATGGCCTGAGACACACACACACACACACACACAGACCGATATGGCCTGAGACACACAAACACACACACATACCGATATGGCCTGAGTACATTAGGGGGCTGCCCACTGGGGGGGGTATTTTCTAGTAACATGACACTGCCAACCCCCTCTGACAAACACACTCACCCTTCCATCGCTTCAGCCCCGAGATCTATCTTTCCCAGTGGAGTGGATGGTTCAGGAATAAACACACACACACACGCAGTCCTCGCCATGGACGGTTGGCAGACCAACTAACATGTACCCAGGGAGAAGGCCTGGACAGAGGAAGGGTGGAGTGTTATGACTGAGAAAGCAGGGATGGTGGAAGAAGAGGAAGAGTGACAAGTAGAAAGAAGACGGAGAGAAGTTCTTGACAGAGTTTCAAGAGGCGCTGTCGAAGAATCACGTCTGGACATTCTCCACGGTCAGTGTGTTGGCGATGTGATCCCTGCTGTCCGATAGAAGAAGGACAGAGACAGAGAGAGGCGGACTGGTCCGAGACCTGACTGTCTGGCCTGAGCTGTTTACTTTATGAGGGGGACTGGTCCGAGAACTGACTGTCTCCCCTGAGTCAGTGAGTCAGTCAGTCCGATATTTGTCTTCTTGTGTTTTGGATCTCAGTCAGACAGGCCGTCCACCATGTCTGTCCCCCTGGAGCAGGGCTCCTACCCCGGGGACAGGGAGCAGGCAGGTCTGGGGACCCTACAGAGACAGCTCATCTGTCCTATCTGTCTGGAAGTATTCACCAAACCAGTGGTCATCCTGCCATGCCAACACAACCTCTGCAGGAAGTGTGCCAACGACCTCTACCAGGTAGGAGCTAAAAGACAGAGTCGGTCATATTCATTAGAACACACCGCAGCAAAACATTTTGCAACAGGAAAGGAAAATAAGCATGTATTGTTAAGCATGTACTGCGTTCAAGTCTCAGTGTGTCTAAAACTGTGCCCTTTCACTGTGAGCTCAGAGGATCTGTAAGCATTCAAAATAGATCCTGTAGCTATGTAATTGAGAGAAGAGTCAGTCTATGTTTAACGGTGTTAACATGATTACTGTAGTTGACATCCTCATATCTCTGAGCGCTGGGGAGAGAGATAATCAAGGAGATTGGATGAGATACTCAACAAGCATGCTCAACTCCAGCTTCAGTTCATAATGAGATACTCAACTCCAGCTTCAATTCATAATGAGATACTCAACTCCAGGTTCAATTCATTATGAGATACTCAACTCCAGCTTCAATTCATAATGAGATACTCAACTCCAGCTTCAATTCATTATGAGATACTCAACTCCAGCTTCAATTCTTATGAGATTACTCACTCCAGCTCAATTCATATGAGATACTCAAACTCCAGCTTCAATTCATAATGAGATACTCAACTCCAGCTTCAATTCATGAATGAGAATACTCCAATACTCCAGCTTCAATACATTATGAGATACTCAACTCCAGCTTCAATTCAGAATGAGATACTCAACTCCAGCTTCCCTACATTAATGAGATACTCAACTCCAGCTTCAATCATTATGAGATACTCAACTCCAGCTTTCAATTCATTATGAGATACTCAACTCCAGCTTCAATACATTATGAGATACTCAACTCAGCTTCAATACATTATGAGATACTCAACTCCAGCTTCAATACATTATGAGATACTCCAACTCAGGCTTCAATACATTATGAGATACTCAACTCCAGCTTCAATTCATATATGAGATACTCAACTCCAGCTTCAATTCAAAATGAGATACTCAACTCCAGCTTCAATACATTATGAGATACTCAACCCAGCTTCAGTTCATAATGAGATACTCAAACTCCAGCTTCAATTCCATTATGAGATACTCAAACTCCAGCTTCAATTCATATGAGATATCTCAACTCCAGCTTCAATTCATTATGAGATACTCAATCCAGCTTCAATTCAAATGAGATACTCAACTCCAGCTTCAATTCAGAATGAGATACTCAACTCCAGCTTCAATTCATTATGAGATACTCAACTCCAGCTTCAATTCATTATGAGTACTCAACTAGCTTCATTCATATGAGATACTCAACTCCAGCTTCAATTCATAATGAAGATCTCAACTCCAGCTTCAATTCAGAATGGAGATAACTCAAACTCCAGCTTCAATTCATAAAGCACACTGGTTGTATTGGCAAACTGCATTGTTGACTGTAACCATAACTTCTTGGCTTGTATTCTCATCAGATGTCTAGTTGTATGTTGCTAGTCTGAATTTCACCGGCATCCACACCCTCTCCCCCCTCATCCTCCATCACACCTTCACCTCCATCACACCCTTCTCCCCTCATCCTCCATCACACCCTCATCTCCTCAACACTTCATCCTCCATCACACCCTTCATCCTCGCATCACAACTCTCCCTCAGCCTCCATTCAACACCCTTTCTCCCCGCCCTCATCACTCACTCCATGCACACCCTTCCTCCCCCTCATCCTCATCCCTTCCCCCATCCACACCCATTCATCCTCCATCACACCTTTTCTCCCCCCTCCTCCTCCATCACACCCTTCCCTCTCCCCACCCCCTCATCCTCCACACTTTCTCCCCTCCCATCACACCCTTTCTTTTTCCCCCCTCCCCAATTCCCCCTCCACTCCCCCCATCCCACCCCTTCTCCTCCATCTTCACCCTTCTCCCCCTCATCCTCCATCACACCCTTCTCATCGCTCCATCACACCCGTTCATCCTCCCATTCTCACCCCTTCTCCCCCCTCATCCTTCCTCACACCCTTCTCCCCCCTCAGTCCTCCATCTCACCTTCTCCCCCCTCCAGTCTCCATCACACCGCTTCTCACCCCCTCAAGTCTCCATCACACCCTTCAGCTGCCATCACACCCTTCTCACCCTTCATCCTCCATCACACCCTTCTCCCCCTCAGTTCTCCACTCTCACCCTTAGCCTCCATCTCACGCTTCTGCCCCTCATCCTCCATCACACCCTTCTCCCCCCTCAGTCCCCATCACACCCTTCAGCCTCCATCACACCCTTCTCCCACTTAGCCTCCCACACACCCTTCTCCCCCTTAGCCTCCATCAGACCCTTCAGCATCCATCACACTCTTCAGTCTACCTCAGACCCTTCAGCCTCCATCACACCCTTCAGCCTCCATCACACCCTTCAGTATACCTCAGACCCTTCAGTCTACCTCAGACCCTCTTATCCACACAGATACACAAAGTATGCCTATCAGGATTTCCAAGCAGGGGTTAGAGAGGGATGTTTAACCTCTGTACACTTTGCTGCAGTACAGATCCGTAACAGGTGTGTGGATTATGAACTGCTAATTTGAGCCATGGTGAAGACATCTGAGACTATTTTCATAATGGAGGCCACAGCCTACTTCTACTGCTGTTGCTTAGTTAGTTAGGCCCATGTCAGGCCCATGTTAGGCCCATGTCAGGCCCATGTCAGGCCCATGTTAGGCCCATGTCAGGCCCATGTCAGGCCCATGTCAGGCCCATGTCAGGCCCATGTCAGGCCAATGTCAGGCCCATGTTAGGCCCATGTTAGGCCCATGTTAGGCCAATGTTAGGCCCATGTTAGGCCCATGTTAGGCCCAGACTCAGGAAATAGAGATGGACAAAAGAGGAGTTCTTAGTCAAGGTGAAGCCTCTATCAGATCATGAACGTTATCTACGACTATCACCGTCTCTATGGTTGTGCTTTAATGTGAAGTTTATTTGGCAGGACGAACCCTCCAATGGTACACAGCTTTCAACTGTCAAAACCTCTCAACCAAGCCCCACTAGTGACACAAACGACACGGTTTCAGACAGCTACTCCCCTACCCTGGTTACAGACAGTTACTCCCCAACCCTGGTTACAGACAGTTACTCTCCAACCCTGGTTACAGACAGTTACTCCCCTACCCTGGTTACAGACAGTTACTCCCCCTATCCCTGGTTACAGACAGTTACTCCCAACCCTGGTTACAGACAGTTACTCTCCCACCCTGGTTACAGACAGTTACTCCCCACCCTGGTTACGCAGACAGTTACTTCCCCAACCCTGGTTACAGACAGTTACTCCCCAACCCTGGTTACAGACAGTTTACTCTCCACCCTGGTTACAGACAGTTACTCTCCAACCCTGGTTACAGACAGTTATCCCCAACCTGGTTACAGACAGTTACTCCCCAACCCCTGGTTACAGACAGTTACTCCCTGGTTACAGACAGTTACTCCCCGACCCTGGTTACAGACAGTTACTCTCCAACCCTGGTTACAGACAGTTACTCCCTAACCCTGGTTACAGACAGTTACTCCCTGGTTACAGACAGTTACTCCCTGGTTACAGACAGTTACTCTCCAACCCTGTTTCCAGGCACATTCATTTACTGCTCCTCTTCAAACCCAGCTGGTCCGTAATGAAAGAGAGGAGCACTGAGAGGAGTGATCTTCCGTTATACCCAGAAGCAGCTGAGGACAAGAGCACTATTCTAGGACCTCTATCTGTCTTTCACTCTGTCTCTGATCTGTCCATCTCCTCTCCTCTGCTCTGTGGGGGGGGGGGGAGTGAAGCGGGATCACTGAGTGTGTTTCTGTCTGTAAACTACTAAACTTATTCGATGAAGGAGTCTGCCTTCAGCAACAGCCACTAAATCACTATATCTCCCAGTTGATCAACAGAGGGTTGGTTATTAGATTATTCTGGATGATGATCTGTGGCTTCAAATGTTTGATACTTGCATGATAATACCCAACTGAGGTAAGAACAGCTGTTTCAGAACAGCTGAGAGTTGTTTACAGAGAGGAGAGACTATTTCCCGTAATACTTAGCCAATTACTCAGAGCGAAGATCCGTTAATGTTTTCTGGGCACGGTGGGCAAGTTTCACGTTGTCCTTATTTCCAGTCAGTCACCGCTCTCACAAACACCTGGAGAAGTCTCTGGAGTCACGTTACTATCATAAAGCAATGTTCTGAGATGTGCAGCAACCCGACGGCATGGACGTCATGCTGAGTGTATATGTATACATTATATATAACTACCGGTCAAAAGTTTTAGTGCACCTACTTAATTCAAGGGTTTTCCTTTATTTTTTAGTGTTTTCTACATTGTAGAATAGTAGTGAAGACATCAAAACTATGAAATAACACATATGGAATCATGTAGTAACCAAAAAAAGKGTTAAACAAATCAAAATATATTTTATAATTGAGATTCTTCAAATAGCCACCATTTGCCTTGATGACAGCTTTGCACACTCTTGGCATTCTCTCAACCAGCTTCACCTGGAATGCTTTTCCAACAGTCTTGAAGGAGTTCCCACATATGCTTAGCATTTGTTGGCTGCTTTTCCTTGACTCTGCTGTCCGACATCTCAAACCATATCAATTAGGTTGAGGTCGGGTGATTGTGGAGGCCAGGTCATCTGATGGACCACTTCATCACCCTCCTTCTTGGTCAAATAACCCTTACACAGCCTGGAGGTGTGTTGGGTCACTGTCCTGTTGAAAAATAAATGATAGCCCCAATAAGCCCAAGCCAGATGGGATGGTGTATCACAGCAGAATGCTGGTTAAGTGTGCCTTGAATTCTAAATAAATCACAAACAGTGTCACCAGCAAATCACCCCCACACCATCACACCTCCTCCATGCTTTACGGTGGGAAATACACATGCGGAGATCATCCGTTCACCCACACCGCATCTCACAGACACCCTTCTTGATGTCACTTGTTAAATTCACTTCAAAGAGTGTAGATGAAGGGGAGGAGACAGGTTAAAGAAGGATTTTTAAGCCTTGAGACAATTGAGACATGGATTGTGTTTGTGTGTGTGCCATTCAGAGGGTGAATGGGCAAAACAAAAGATGTAAGTGCCTTTGAACAGTGTATGATAGTAGGTGTCAGGCGCACCGGTTTGTGTCAAGATCTGCAACGCTGCTGGGTTTTTCATGCTCAACAATTTCCGGTGTGTATCTAGAACGGTCCACCACCCAGAGACAACTTCACATAACTGTGGGAAGCATTGGAGTCAACATGGGCCAGCTTCCCTGTGGAACGCTGGGTGGTGGTTAAGAGGTTGGGCCAGTAACCGAAAGGTTGCTGGTTCGAATCCTATAAGCTGACTAGGCTAAATCTGCCGATGTGTCTTAAGCAAGGCACTTAACCCTAATTGCTCTTGTAAGTCGCTCTGGATAAGAGTGTCTGCTAAATGACTGAAATGTAAATTAACGCTTTCGGCACCTTGTAGACTCCATGCCCTGACGAATTGARGCTGTTCTGRGGGCAAGGAGTGKGGGTGCAACTCAGTATTAKGAAGGTGTTCTTAAGATGGCGCCGGAGGGTAGGGCTGCCGGTTAACCAACCATGCTATTTTGTTTGTTTTTTCACGTTGTTCGTAACTTATTTTGTACATAATGTTGCTGCTACCGTCTCTTATGACCGAAAAGAGCTTCTGGACATCAGAACTGTGATTACTCACCTTAAATTAGACGAGGAGTTCTTCTTCAATGAATCGGACGCGAGGGATATACTACAGACACCCGACCAGATCCAGATCCCCGTGATTCGCTGGAAAAGGAAACGTAGATTCCGCGGAAAGAGATCAGGATGCCTTGTGAGGATCAGGCGACGAGTGGCTAATCTGCCCTTGCCTTTCGTTCTGCTAGCTAACGTTCAATCGCTGGAAAATAAATGTGATGAACTGAAAGAACGTATATCCTACCAACGGGACGTTAAAAACTGTAATATCTTATGTTTCACCAAGTCGTGGCTTAATTAATGATGACATTAAGAACATACAGATGGCGGGTTATAGAACAGCAGCCTCTGGTAAGACACGGGACGGGGGCCTATACATATTTGTAAACAATAGCTGGTGCAAAATATCTAAGGAAGTCTCAGGGTTTTGCTCGCCTGAGGTAGAGTATTTCATGATAAGCTGTAGACCACACTATCTACCAAGAGACTTTTCATCTGTATTTTCGTAGTTGTCTACATACCACCACAGACCGAGACTGGCACTAAAACCRCACTCAATGAGCTGTATACSGCCATAAGCAAACAGGAAAAYGYTCATCCAGAGGCGGCGCTCCTAGTGGCCGGGGACWWTAATGCAGGGAAACTKAAATCAGTTTTATCAAAAGGTTTTACAGCTGCAACATCGAAAGCATCCTGACGGGTTGCATCACTGCCTGGTATGGCAACTGCTCGGCCTCCGACCGCAAGGCACTACAGAGGGTAGTGCGTAAGGCCCAGTACATCAATGGGGCCAAGCTTYCTGCCATCCAGGACATCTATACCAGGTGGTGTCAGAGGAAGGACCTAAAAATTGTCAAAGACTCCAGCCACCCAAGTCATAGACTGTTCTCTCTGCTACCKCACRGYAAGCGGTACCAGAGTGTCAAGTCTAGGTCCAAGAGACTTCTAAACARCTTCTACCCCCAAGCCACAAGACTCCTGAACATCTAATCAAATGGCTACCCAGACTATTTGCATTGCCACTCCCTCTTCCCCCCCTTCTACGCTACTGCTACTCTCTGTTATTATCTATGCATAGTTACTTTAATAACTACCTACATGTACATAATTACCTCAATTACCTCGACACCGCACATTGACACATTGACTCTGTACCGGTACCCCCTGTATATAGTCCCGCTATTGTTATTTACTGCTGCTCTTTAATAATTTTTTATTCTTATCTCTTACATTTTTAGGGATTTTCTTAAAACTGCATTGTTGATTAAGGGCTTGTAAGTAAGTATTACTGTAAGGTCTACAGCTGTTATATTCGGCGCATGTGAGAAATCAAATTTGATTTGATTTAATGTTTTGTACATTCAGTGTATATATAATGTTCTATATTTAAACTGAGACTCAGCAATATGACGTTGCCACGTGCAACAGGCCCGATACAGCTGTTTACTTCCTGCATCGCTGTGCATGTGTGTGTGTTTATAGACAGCATGCTGAGTAAGGTGTGTAGCCCTCTCTGTTCCAGGTGGGGTCTGGAGGGAGGTTCCGCTGTCCGTCCTGCAATCAGGAAGTTGTGTTGGACCGTCACGGTGTCTACGGGCTGCAGCGCAACCTGCTGGTAGAGAATATTATTGACGTCTACAAACAGGAGTCCACCAGGTGAGAACAGAGGTCTTTAATGTAAAGAGCTTTGGTAAGGGAGGGGATGGGATTAGACATGGGTGGCCAGGTCAACCCTCACCTTGGTGGACTATATTAGTGAGGGAGTGGTGTGGGTYGCTCTCCTGAAGGTTTCAAAATAAGGATGCCAAAGGAATATCAACAAATTACATCTAGACGGCATTTTAGTTTTTACTTTGGCTTCCTAATCCTGACTGACATTTCCTCCTCATCTCCTTCCCACAATCCTCCTAGCTCTAGATCCCAGTCGTCAAAGCCTGCGGGCCAGCCCACCTGTGAGGAGCACAACGGTGAGAAGGTCAACATTTACTGCATCACCTGTCAGGTGCCCACTTGTTCCCTCTGCAAGGTGTTCGGTGCCCACAACACCTGCCAGGTGGCACCGCTGACACAAGTCTACCAGCAGCAGAAGGTGAGTGAGTGAGGCCACAGGCATGGGTCGCACATTGATGACATCACAGAAGGCAACTTTCACCTGGGTAGTGTTCATTAGGGCACACTAAAAAAAATCTTATTGGACAAGTTCTGTGGGATGATACCTGGGTGTAGAGGCCTTGGAAATCATTGGTTAATTTGTGCTGTAACGTATCAGGGGGCTCATCCTGGATCATATTAAACTAGGAAAGAAAGTAGCCTGACTCACCAGGCAGTTACAGGTTTTGCTTCTGTGAAACTTTTACACTTTAGATGTATGATGATATCATAAGAGGTGTAGAATAGAAAATAAAACGATTCTGACTCCACCAGTAACAGTAGCTACGGTGATTCCTCTGTGAAACCTCTCCTTTCTCTCAACAGGCTGAGCTGAGTGAGGAGGTTAGCGCCTTGGTGGCGTCGAACGGCCAGGTCCAAGCCTTCATCGATGAGTTGGAAGTGACCTGCAAGACTGTTGAGGTTAGCGCTGTTTGTGTTGTATCTTCTCTGGTGTGTTGTCACTTTTTACACCTATAAAGTGTTGAGTGCTGCTTGGTGTAGTTATAAGATCAAGATTCAAATCAACAGTGAGCCAAAGTTTTGTTTATACTCAGCCTGTAACTAATACAATATTTTTATTTTATTTTTATTTAACCTTTTATTTAACTGGACAAGTCAGTTAAGAACAAATTCTTATTTACCGTGACGGCCAAAACCAAACCCAGACAACGCTGGGCCAATTGTGCTCCGCCCTATCGGACTCCCAATCACGGCCCGTTGTGATACAGCCTGGAATCGAACCAGCGTCTGTAGTGACGCCTCTAGCACTGAGATGCAGTGCCTTAGAGCGCTATGTGCCACTCGGGAGCCCAATCTATGAGTTATACTTTTCCAGTTGTTCAGTTATAAAGAATGTTGACGTTAGTGCCTTTTTGTGCCTGTTCTACTTTGATGTATTGTCATGGACACCCGTAAAGGGGACGAGGGCTGCTTGGTTTTGATCAGTAATACTCTGCCAACAAAACGTGTCCTTACGACATCCCGGAACGTCCCAAAATGATCCCTATAAAGTCGTCAGGACGTCTGAGAAAGTTTGACCGCGTGTCTGTGTTTCTACAGGAGAACTGTAAGACCCAGAAGCAGACAGTGTGTGAGAAGTTCAACCGTATCCTCGCCATCCTGGAGGAGCGACAGAGGATCATGAAGCAGCGAGTCACGTACGAGCAGGAGGGGAAGACGGGTCACGCTCGTTCGCTGGTGCGATCCTACAGAGAGAGCGTAGAGACCAGCACCAAACTGGTAGAGACTGCTGTGACCACCATGGAGGAACCTGAGATGGCTGCCTTCATGAAGGTACGATACCATACAGTACCATACAATACAGTACCATACAATACAGTACCATACCATACAATACGATACCGTACAATACAATACAGTACGATACAATACAATACAGTACGATACAATACAGTACGATACCGTACAATACAATACAGTACGATACCATACAATACCGTACAATACAATACAGTACGATACCGTACAATACAATACAGTACGATACCGTACAATACAATACAGTACGATACAATACAATACAATACAGTATGATACCATACAATACAGTATGATACAATACAGTACGATACCGTACAATACAATACAGTATGATACCATACAATACAGTATGATACCATACCATACAATACAGTACGATACAATACAGTACGATACCATACAATACAGTACGATACAATACAGTACGATACCGTACAATACAATACAGTATGATACCATACAATTACAGTACAGATGACCGTACAATACAGTATGATCCAATAAAATACAGTACGAACAATACAGTACAATACCATACAGCATACATACACAACATACATACAATAAATACAATTACTTACGATACAATACAGTACGATACAAGAGGGAGTACTGGTACGGATCAATGTGGAGGCTATATACAGATGTACAGTACCGAGTCAATTGAGGCTATATAGGGTGTTACAGGATGTACCGAGTCAATGTGAGGCTATTACAGGGAGTACCGGTCAGAGTCAACGTGGATATATACAGGGTATTACGGTACAGAGTCAATGTGGAGACTATATACAGGGGTACGGTACAGAGTTAATGTGAGGCTATATACAGGGGTACCGTACAGAGTCAATGGTGGAACTATATACAGGGAGTACGGTACAGAATCAATTGGAGACTATATACAGGGAGTACGGTACAGATCAATGTGGGGCTATATACAGGGAGTTACCGGTACAGAGTCAATGTGGAGCTAAATACAGTACTGGTACAGAGTCAATGTGGAGGCTATTACAGGGAGTACCGGTACAGAGTCAATGTGGAGGCTATATACAGGGAGGTACCTGATACAGAGCAATGTGGAAGCTTATACAGGGTATACAGAGATCAATGTGGAGGCTATATACAGGGAGTTACGTACAGAGTCAATGTGGAGGCTATAACAGGAGTCGCAGAGTCAATGTGGAGGCTATATACAGGAGTACGGTACAGAGTCAATTGGAGGCTATATACAGGATAGTACCGGTACAGAGTCAATGTGAGGCTATATACAGGGGTACCGGTACAGAGTCAAGTGTGGAGCTATATACAGGAGTACCGGTACAGAGTCAATGTGGAGGCATATACAGGAGTACGGTACAGAGTCAATGGGAGGCTATATACAGGAGGTACCGGTACGAGTCAATGTGGAGGCTATATACAGGAGGTACCGGTACAGAGTCAATGTGGAGGCTTATACAGGAGTACCGGTACAGAGTCAATGTGGAGGCTATATACAGGGGCACGGTACAGAGTCAATGTGGAGGCTATATACAGTACGGTACAGAGTCAATGTGGAGGCTATATACGGAGGTACCGGTACAGAGTCAATGTGGAGGTATATACAGGGGGTACCGGTACAGAGTCAATGTGGAGCTATATACAGAGGGTGATGGAGGTCTACAGAGTCAATGTGAGGCTATATACAGTGTATGGTACAGAGTCAATGTGGAGCTATATACAGGGGTACTGGTACAGAGTCAAGTGGAGGCTGTATCATGGTAACGTACATTGGAGGGTACAGGCTACCGGTACAGAGTCAATGTGGAGAGACGGATTATATAAGAGTACCGTACGAGTCAATGTGGAGGCTGTATACAGGGTACCGGTACAGAGTCAATGTGGAGGCTTATATACAGGGGGTACCGGTACAGAGTCGTCAATGTGGACGGCTCATATACAGAGTGTTAATGGTACAGATCAATGTGGAGGCTATATACAGTACGGTACAGACAGGGTATATCAGTCGGTACAGAGTCAATGTGAGGCTATATACAGGGAGTACCGTACAGAGTCAAATTGGAGAGCTATATACAGTTACGGTACGATCAATGTGGAGCTATATACAGGAGTACCGGTACAGAGTCAATTGGGCTATATATACAGGGGGTACCGGTACAGATCAATGTGGAGCTAGTATACCGGAGTACGGTACAGTCAATGTGAGTGCTATATACAGGGAGGTACAGTACAGAGTCGATGTGGAGGGTATAATTACAGGAGGTACCGTTACACGAGTCATGTGAGAGGCTATATACAGGGGGTACCGCGTACAGATAATTGTGGGGCTAATACAGGTGTTACTAGCAAGTCAATGGATACTATAACAGGGTTTCGGACAAGTCAATGTGGAGGTTATACAGGCGGGTACCGGTTACAGAGTCAATGTGGAGGCTATAACAGGGAGTTACAGGTACAGAGTCAGTGAGCTATATCAGGTATTATGTTACGGAGTCATTCGTGGAGGCTATAATACAGGGTGGACACGGGTTACGGCAGAGCAATTGAGTTAATACAGGGGTACCGTACGAGTCAATGTGGAGGCTATATACAGGGAGTACGTACAGAGTCAATGGAGGCTATATACAGGAGTACTACAGAGTCAATGTGAGGCTATATACAGGGTACGGGTACACAGTCCATGTGGAGGATATTACAGGGGGGTACGCGGTATCAGAGTCAATGTGGAGGCATATTACAGGGGTACCAGTCAGATCAATGTGAGGACTATATACAGGGTTACCGGTACAGATCAATGTGAGGCTTATAACAGGGGTACCGGTACAGAGTCAATGTGAGGCTATATACAGAGTACGGGTACAGATACAGTGGACGTAATACAGAGTATGGTACAGGTCATTTGGAGGCTATTTACAGGGGTACCGGTACAGATCAATGTGGAGCTATATACAGGGAGGTACCAGTACCATAGTATCCAACGGAGGCTTAATTACAGGGGTACTGACCAGTCAATAGTGGGGATATACAGGGGATCAGCGGTACCCGGTACCGAGTCAATGTGGAGGCTATATACAGGGGGTACCGGTACAGAGTCAATGTGGAGGCTATATACAGGGGGTACCGGTACCGAGTCAATGTGGAGGCTATATACAGGGGGTACCGGTACCGAGTCAATGTGGAGGCTATATACAGGGAGTACTGGTACCAACTCAATGTGCGGGGGTACAGGTTAGTCGAGGTAATTTGTGAGTGAGTGAGTGAGTGAGTGAGTGAGTGAGTGAGTGAGTGAGTGAGTGCATGTGTGTTAAGATGGTCAGTCCAGTTCAAGTGTTCAGCAGTCTGATGGCTTGTAGAGACGGGGGGGGGTCCCGTCCCGTCCCGTCCCGTCCCGTTTCTATCTCCCGTGTAGATAGAAACTGTCTCTGAGCCTGTTGGTATCAGACCTCATGCTCTGATACAGTCTGATGGCTTGTAGATAGAACCTGTCTCGGAGCCTGTTGGTACCAGACCTCATACCCGACGGTAAGGGAGTGAACAGCACGGTCCCAGTGATGTACTGGGCCAACTGGTGGACCTTTTGGTCGTGGACAGAGCAAATCCCGTACCACGCCGTGATGCAACCTGGTCAGGATGCTCTCGATCGTATTTGGAGAGGACCTGGGTCGGCATGCCGTATTTCTTCAGCCGCCGTAGGAAGTAGAGACGCTGTTGCGCCCTCTTGACCAGAGTGGTGGAGGTGTTGGTCCATGTTAAGTCCTCAGTGATGTGGACGCTGAGGAACTTAAAACTGCTGACTCTCTTCACTGCAGTCCTCGGTGATGTGGATCGGGGCATGTTCCTTCCTCTGCTTCCTGAAGTCAACAATCAACTCCTTTGTGTTGCTGACATTAAGGGAGTGGTTGTTGTCCTGGCACCACAATGCCAGTTCAATTACCTCCTCCCTATAGGCTGACTCGTTGTTGTTGGTTATCAGGCCTATAACCGTGGTGTTGTGCAAAGCCACGCAGTCGTGGGTGAACGGGGACTACAGCTGAGGACACCACGGTGTTAAGAGTCAGTGTAAAGGAAGTGTTGTTCCCAATCCTCACAGCCTGTGGTCGGCCCGTCAGGAAGTCCAGGATCCAGTTGCAGAGGGTAGTGTCTAGACCCAGGGCTCTGAGCTTGGTGTCCCGTTTGGAGGGAACAAAAGTGTTGAATGCTGAACTGTAGTCAATGAACAGCATTTTCACAGAGGTGTTCCTCTTGTCCAGATGTGTTACGTCCATGTGAGTAGCGATGGAAATAACATCTTCCGTGGATCTGTTGGAGTGGGTCCAGCGTGCCCGGCATGTGGGCCATGACCAGCCTCTCGAAGCACTTCATGATGACCAGCTTGAGCACGACGGGGCGATTTAGTCATTTGGGTATGTCACCTTTGTTTTTCTTGGGCACTGGGATGATGCTGGTCTCCTTGAAGTAGGTGGGGACTACCGCCTGGGACAGGGACAGGTCAAATGTGTCCGAGAAGACGCCCGCCAGTTGGTCAGCACACACCCTGAGGACGCGGCCAGGGATTCCATCTGTGCTATTGGTTTTGCGAGTCTACACTCTTTTGAGAGTTTTCCTCACGTCAGCCTCGGAGAGCGAAAGCACCTGGTCGTCCAGAGCAGTGAGAGTTTTCCTGGATGGCTCGGTATTGTCTACCTCAAAGTGAGCATAGAATGTTTTTTGCTCGTCTGGAACGGAGGCTTCAGTGGGAACCACACCGCTGGATTTGCCTATGTATTCTGTGAAAGTCTGTGGTCCTTGCCACATCCGTCGTGAGTCTAAATTGTCGAACATCAATTCAAGTTTGAGTCTGTATTGTCTTTTTGAGTCCCTAATGGATTTGCGGACCTCGTACCTGCTTGCCCTGTACGCGCCGTGCGTCACCGAGTCATCGGGGTTCATTCTGCTGACATTGAATGTTCTCAGTATGGTATGGATATCTCCGTTCGTCCAGGGTTTTTGGTTGGGGTATGTCCGGATTGTTATTGTGGGTACAACATCATCAAACACATTTCCTAATGAAGAATGTGACTGACGATGTATATTCACTCAATGTTGATGCAATACAATACAATACAATATTGAAAGACTTTGATAGGGAAACATATTTCATACTGGAATTGTTATTATCTATCTTTTACGTCAATTGCTTTTAATCATTTTGCCTTTTTCCCTTTTTCTCAGATTGCAAAAGACTTGATTGTAAAGTGAGTGCCCTCTTATTTTTAATCTGGTACTGATAATAAGTAACTAATAACAGGTAACTAATAAGAAGTAACTAATAACAGGTAACTAATAAGAAGTAACTAATAAGAAGTAACTAATAAGAAGTAACTAATAAGAAGTAACTAATAAGACGTAACTAATAAGACGTAACTAATAAGACGTAACTAATAAGACGTAACTAATAAGAAGTAACTAATAAGACGTAACTAATAAGAAGTACGATTTGTTAGAAGTTTGGAACGGTTTAGGCCATTCTACTGATAAATACTTTATTTCTATTTTGTTTCTGTCTCATTCAAACTCTCTCTGTCTGTCCCAAATTCTGTCTATCCTTCTCTCTCTGTATCTGTGCTACCTCATCTATATCCCCCTCTCCTTGCCAGGGTGAATGAGGCGTCCAGTGCCTGCATCGTGGAGACCCTGGAGCCTGGTTATGAGAACATGGACCACTACAGGGTCAACTTCAACACAGAGAAGAGGGCTCTGTACAAGTTGGACTTCATCAAAGGTACCGTGGCTGCGTCTGAACTATCTTAGACCTTATATAGAGCACCACTATCTTTTAGCCGGAGCCCCATTGGCCATCAGTGTGTTCTACTGATGTTCTGGAGCCCCATTGGCCATCAGTGTGTTCTACTGATGTTCTGGAGCCCCATTGGCCTCAGTGTGTTCTACTGGATTGTTCTGGGCCCCATTGGCCATCAGGTGGTTCTACTGATGTTCTGGAGCCCCATTGGCCATCAGTGTGTTCTACTGATGTTCTGGAGCCCCATTGGCCATCAGTGTGTTCTACTGATGTTCTGTGTTCCACATCAGCAGTAGAGAAGACACACCTAACCTGTTTTATTGTCTCTGTTCATTGTAGTGGAGGAGGAGGGAGAGGAGGTTCCTGAGGAGGCAGAACCAGAGCCGGAACCAGAATGTGAACCAGTTCTGGACCTAGAACCAGAGGCCGTTCTGGAACCAGTAACAGTTCATGAACCAGTGGCACTGCCAGTACTGGTGCAAGAACTAGAGCCAGAATTAGTACCACAGCCAGTGCCGGTGCCGGTGGTGGTGGAAGACCTACGGACAGAACCAGAGCAGGTGCCAGTGACAAAGCGACAGCTAGTTCCAGAACATGTGGCAGTTCTAGAGCCGCTGGAAGTTCTAGAACCAGAGTCGGCATCCAGTCAGGTCCTGGATGCAGAGCCTGCGTTGGAGCTGAAGACAGTGGGAGAGTGTTGGGGACTGAAGGACCCAGCAGAGCTGACAGAGCAGCTCAGGGATCAAGCAGAGGGGTGTGATGCAGACCTGCAGAAAGAGGAGTTCTGTGACCGAGAGGGCTTCAATACACAACAGGTATTTCCTCCACCAATTGGAAGGGAAATGATGTAATTGCTACATGTTATGTTACATACATGAACTAATTTCAGACATGTTATGAGAATATTAATAATACTTAGTGATTTCTTCATTGACAGACAAGTGACAACAAAGGATTTCATTTTATTGTTGCCCTTACCATTTCTCTCTTTGAGAAAGACAACAGAGTAAAGAGTCAGGGTGTCCCGACAGACAACAGAGTAAAGAGTCAGGGTGTCCCGACAGACAACAGAATAAAGAGTCAGGGTGTCCTGACAGAGAACAGAGTAAAGAGTCAGGGTGTCCTGACAGAGAACAGAATAAAGAGTCAGGGTGTCCTGACAGAGAACACACTGTCTTGTTTTAAATGTCCCAACTGTGTCCCAAATGGCACCCAGGCCTATTCCATTATTAGTGCACTACTTTTGGTCAGAGACGGGTTCTTAGTTGTAGTGCACTATATAGGGAATAGGAGACCGTACACAGGGACCACTTAGGGCCAGATTCAAAGCCAGAGCTGTGGCAGGAGGAACATGATGCAGGAGGTGACTTGGAGCTCCAGGACCAGCAAGCTGAGGCCAGTGAAGACACTAGACTCTACCCCAGCTGGTACACCCATGGCTGGACAGAGGTTAGAGGGGTGGTCCCGAGAGGCACTTGACGTACCTGTGGCTGGGAGAAGGAGCATCTTCCCGCTAGCTCGGGAGCTCCAGACCCCAGCCTCTACTCCAACCCCTGCCTAGGCCCCAGCCTTTACTCCAACCCCTGCCTCAGCCTCAATTCCAACCCCTGCCTCAGCCCCAGTCTCTACTCCAACCCCTGCCTCAGCCCCAGCCTCTACTCCAACCCCAGCCTCTACTCCAACACCTGCCTCAGCCTCTACTCCAGCCCCAGCCTCTACTCCAACCCCTGCCTCAGCCCCAGCCTCTATTCCAACCCCATCCCCAGGCTCGACCACCCCAGTATCCCCCTATCCTGCCCCAACCCAGACCTCTGTGGATGTGTACCAGCCCTGTCCAGAGCAGGCAGGTATTGGGAGGCTTCATGAAGGAGGACATCCATGGGTTTGTGTCCTTGGTTGGGCTGGGGGAGAGAGCTGCAACCAGGGGGGTATGGCCCCCACCTCCACCTCCACACCAACTCAACTATGATAACCAATCACAAACTACCAGCTCCACATCCATCTCTTCCTCCTCCTTCTCTTCCTCATCCAGTCATCATGTCCGTCACTGCCTCTGCTCTGTCACCTGTATTACTTATGGAGGGTTTCTGATAGCTTTGACCCTGTGTTGTGAATGGCCCCGTGTTGTAAATGGCCCCGGTGTTGTGAATGGACCACGTGCTGTGAATGGACCCCGTGCTCGTGAATGGCCCCCCCCGTGCTGTGAATGGCCCCCCGTGCTATGAATGGCCCCCCGTGCTGTGAATGGCCCCCGTGCTATGAATGGCCCCCCGTGCTGTGAATGGACCCCGTGCTGTGAATGGCCCCCCGTGCTGTGAATGCCCCCCGTGCTATGAATGGCCCCCGGTGCTGTGAATGGCCCCCCGTGCTATGAATGGACCCCGTGCTATGAATGGCCCCCCGTGCTGTGAATGGCCCCCGTGCTGTGAGTGGTTATTCCATCCCCAATGCACTTCTGTAATTGTCAGTCTTTTCCTCAATTTTGTATAATTTTCTACCCTTTTCTTTCATAATTTCCATCTGTCCATCCATCTCTCTCTCCCTATAGGCTGTCACGCTCTTCTTCTTCATCCTGGCCCTGGTCATCATGCTCCAGACTGTGTGGGCCCACATCAAGAGCCTTGCTTTTATATAGCAGAGAACAGCAGCAGGATTCACACTGCAACCTGGTTGATAATACTAAGGTACTGGTCTGGTGTGGCACGGAGGGCGACTAGGCAGGGTATTCGGTTTAGGAGGTGCTTACCTCGGATCAGTTTTGGTCTTTTGGATAATAATGAATAAGAGTATCTGGATGGGGGGGACCTGATCCTAGATCTGTTCTCCTATTCTAGGACACTGTATGAATAACTACCATCACATCATGTCCCTGGGATGTTCAGGGATGTTGGCAATGGGTATTTCTTCTGGGAAAGAAAGAAGTACAAATCGGTCTAGGAGTTTAATCTGTGAATATTGACTGTTTAGCATGGAACTGATGAAAAATTGACAGGCAATCCTTAACAATTTACCCGGCTTGGAGTCATCGTTTTTTTTTTGTGTGGTCAACAAACTGATGCTTTTTAGTGGCTGTTTGACTTGCAATCTGAACTAGATGTTTCTACCTGCAGATGGTAACCATGGTTTGTCTTTCTGAGATAGGTGGTATTTTACTGCAGCGAAGGCTTGTCGTATAGGTTGTGACTACTTGCAATGTCGATCCGACGTATTTTGATGACGTTGTCTGAAGATACGGCATCACTCGGATTTGTTTTGTTTTCTGTTGTCTTGGTTACCATCTGACTGAGGAAACAAAAAGCAGCACAAATCGAAGCAGCAGGTCTTTCAGCGAGAGAGAAGTTTCCTGATACTCCCTCCACTTGATTATCCATCTCTGTTTACCTCCCTCCTCTTCTAGGGTCTAACCCTTTCGGTGGGACCACGGGAACGGGAGAGGAGGGATGGGAGCAGAGCATTGACACACATTTTAGCCCCCAACAGCACTACTAATGCTGCCACCTTGTGGCTATAGAGTGGTATGACAGGCAGTCGGTCTGGTGGGTGGCTGCTGGCGCTGGTAGGAATGTAAGGCTAAGACAGGATGTAATGGAGGATCGTATTTGTGTAATGTTATTTTGTGAGAAGAATCACACCCAAAACCCAATCACACAAAATAAAACATTATATAGTGGGGCATTATGGTAGCTGCTGCTGCTATCTCATAACAATGGTTATCTTATGGTCCAAGTTCCAACCCTCTTCTGTTATCTATGGTTCCCTTATGGTCCAAGTCCCAACCCTCTTCTGTTATCTATGCCCAACTGGAAGCTTGTGGTCAGAAGTGGGTAGGACTTGCGGTGCTGTCTTGTGCTCTCACAAAATCTTTTAGCATTCACTTATGCTCGTCCATTGAATCATGACGCTCCTTGCTGCATGAAATAGGTTTGACATCATGATTAACTTTCTTTGTTATAAACACATTTATTTTATTTAACCTTTATTTAACTAGGCAAGTCAGTTAAGAACAAATTCTTATTTACAATGACGGCTTACCAAAAGACAAGGCCTCCTGCTGCGACGGAGGCCTGTGATTTAAAAAAAAWAATATATACTATATAAATATAGGACAAAATACACATCACAACAAGAGAGACAACACAACACTACATAAAGAGAGACCTAAGACAACATCATAGCAATGCAGCAACACATGACAACACAGCATGGTAGCAACACAACATGGTAGCAGCACAAAACATGGTACAAACATTATTGGGCACAGACAACAGCACAAAGGGCAAAAAGGTAGAGACAACAATACATGTCGCAAAGCWGCCAMAACTGTCARTAAGAGTGTCCATGATTGAGTCTTTGAATGAAGAGATTGAGATAAAACTGTCCAGTTTGAGTGTTTGTTGCAGCTCGTTCCAGCCGCTAGCTGCAGCGAACTGAAAAGAGGAGCGACCCAGGGATGTGTGTGCTTTGGGGACCTTTAACAGAATGTGACTGGCAGAACGGGTGTTGTATGTGGAGGAGGAGGGCTGCAGTAGATATCTCAGATAGGGGGGAGTGAGGCCTAAGAGGGTTTTATAAATAAGCAACAACCAGTGGGTCTTTCGACGGGTATACAGAGATGACCAGTTTACAGAAGAGCATAGAGTGCAGTGATGTGTCCTATAAGGAGCATTGGTGGCAAATCTGATGGCCGAATGGTAAAGAACATCTAGCCAGCTCAAGAGCATCCTTACCTGCCGATCTATAAATTACATCTCTGTAATCTAGCATGGGTAGGATGGTCATCTGAATCAGGGTTAGTTTGGCAGCTGGGGTGAAAGAGGAGTGATTACAATAGAGGAAACCAAGTCTAGATTTAACTTTAGCCTGCAGCTTTGATATGTGCTGAGAGAAGGACAGTGTACCATCTAGCCATACTCCCAAGTACTTGTATGAGGTGACTACCTCAAGCTCTAAACCCTCAGAGGTAATAATCACAGCGGTGGGCAAAGGGGCATGCTTCTTACCAAACCACATGACCTTTGTTTTGGAGGTGTTTAGAACAAGGTTAAGGGTAGAGAAAGCTTGTTGGACACTAAGAAAGCTTTGTCGTAGAGCATTTAACACAAAATCCGGGGAGGGGCCAGCTGAGTATGAGACTGTATMATCTGCATATAAATGGATGAGAGGGCTTTCTACTGCCTGAGCTATGTTGTTGATGTAAATTGAGAAGAGCGTGGGGCCTAGGATCGAGCCTTGGGGTGCTCCCTTGGTGACAGACAGTGGCTGAGACAGCAGATTTTCTGACTTTATACACTACACTCTTTGAGAGAGGTAGTTAGCAAACCAGGCCAAAGACTCCTCAGAGACACCAATACTCCTTAGCCGGCCCACAAGAATGGAATGGTCTACAGTATCAAAAGCTTTGGCCAAGTCAATAAAAATAGCAACAAAACATTGCTTAGAATCAAGGGCAATGGTGACATCATCATCATCAACCTTTAAGGTTGCAGTGACACATCCATAACCTGAGAGGAAACCAGATTGCATACCAGAGAGAATACTATAGACATCAAGAAAGCCAGTCAGTTGATTATTGCCAAGTTTTTCCAACACAACAGGAATGATTCCATGTAAGCATTCCATGTAAGCAATCCATGTAAGCATCTCTCTGTGTCTCCATATAATGCATTCTTGGTGTGCTCTCTTGAATAGCCTATGTGACCTTTTCACTAGCTTATTGGCCTAAATAGATTAGATCTGTCCATCTCCTTTCTCTGTCCAGATTGAGCCTGGGTCAGAGAACCCCACACCACAGGAAGGTGGTCCCTCCTCCCACTCCTCCCCCTCCTCTCCTTCCTCCAGTGAGTCCCCTCGTCTCAGCTTCTCTTCCTCCTGGCTCAACGCTCTCTCCAAGAAGAAGAAATGAAGAAGAGATTGTCTGTACCACCGAGGGCCTGTCTGAGCCATCATGGCTACAGAGGGCCTGTCTGAACCATCATGGCTACAGAGGGCCTGTCTGAACCGTCATGGCTACAGAGGGCCTGTCTGAACCCTCATGGCTACAGAGGGCCTGTCTGAACCATCATGGCTACAGAGGGCCTGTCTGAGCCATCATGGCTACAGAGTCTGAACCCTCATGGCTACAGAGGCCTGTCTGAACCAATCATTGGGCTACAGAGGGCCTGTCTGAACCATCATGGCTACAGAGGGCCTGTCTGAACCATCATGGCTACAGAGGACCTGTCTGAACCATCATGGCTACAGAGGGGACAGGCCAGGCAGAGACAAGGCCAAGATGGTTGAAACGTCAATGATGTCAAATTCTTCTAATTAAATGATTTTTAACGTCAAGAGCTGAGAGCTGCATGTGTTTTCCCAGGCACACAGAAAAAAGCATACTCAATATTCACTGACCATTTTGCAGGTCTTAAATCTGATACCTACTGTACGTTATTGTGCTCATGTACACTATGTGTTGGGGTAGGATACGATTTAAATATCTCTTCATTATTTGTTCTACTTCATTGATTGTTATTATCATGTGATGCATGATGGGTCTATCCAATGTTTGTGTTTATCTGTTGGGAAATTTTCTTTAGCATATCTAGTTTTGTTGTTCTGTCGTCGCACCGATGCATGATAAGTTGTTGTTTTCACTGTTCTTGTTCATCCCTGTATACAGCGCCTTCAGAGAGGTTTCACAACACTTGACTTTTTCCACATTTTGTTGTGCCACAACTTGAATTATAAATTTATTAAATTTAGATTTTTTTTTGGGGGGGGGGGGGGGGTCACTGTCCTACACACAATACCACATAATGTCAAAGTAGAATTGTGTTTTTAGATTAAATTTTTACAAATTAATTAAAAATGAAAAGCTGAAATGTCTTAAGTGGATAAGTATTCAACCCCTTTTGTTATGGTAAGCCTAAATAAATTCAGGAGTAAACGTTTGCTTAACAAGTCACATAATAAGTTGCATGGACTCATTCAGTGTGCAACAATAGTGTTTAATATGATTTTTGTATGACTATCTCATCTCTGTACCCTACACATAGAATTATCTGTAAGGTCCCTTAGTCGAACAGTGAATTTCAAACACAGATTCAACCACAAAGACCAGGGAGGTTTTCCAATGCCTCGCAAAGCAGAACACCTATTGGTAGATGGGTAAAAATGTAAAAAAAGCAGACATTGAATATCCCTTTGAGCATGGAGAAGTTATTAATTATACTTTGGATGGTGTATCAATACACCTAGCCACTCCAAAGATACTCAGTCGCCGGAGAGAAAGGAAACCACTCAGGGATTTCACCATGAGGCCAATGGTGACATTAAAACAGTTAGAGTTTAATGGCTGTGATAGGAGAAAATTGAGGATGGATCAACAACATTGTAGTTACTCCACAATACTAACCAAATTAACAGAGTGAAAAGAAGGACATCTGAACAGTCAAAATATTCAAAAACATGCATCCTGTTTTAAACAAGGCACTAAAGCAATACTGTAAAAATTGTGGCAAAGCAATTAACTTTTTGTCCTGAATACAAAGCGTTATGAGTACCACTCCATATTTTCAAGCATATTGGTTGCTGCATTATGTTATGGGTATGCTTGTAATTGTTAAGGACTGCCCTCTGATTACAATGAAGATCAAGATGTGCCGCTCTGTTCTGGGCCAGTTGCAGCTTAACTAGGTCTTTCTTTGCAGCTCATGACTGGACAAAAATCAAGATAAGACAAAACTAGAGCCTGCAGGACATGCTTTTTTGAGGGTGGTGTCAAAAAATCAGAGCATCTCTTTATTACAGATATACCTCTCCCCATCTTTACAACCATTGAATCTATATGTTTTGACCATGACAGTTTACAATCTAAGGTAACGCCAAGTAATTTAGTCTCCTCAACTTGTTCAACAGCCACACCATTCATTACCAGATTCCGCTGAAGTCTAAAACCACCCATTCCGAAACAGACTGCAACTCTTTGTTAAGAGTTTCAGAGACTTCATTAGCTGTGGTTACTGAGCTGTTTATGGTTGAATCATCAGCATACATGGACACGCATGCTTTGTTTAATGCCAGTGGTAAAAGAGTAGAGGGCCTAGAGAGCTGCCCTGCGGTACACCACTCTCTACATGTTTGACATTAGAGAAGCTTCCATTAAAGAAACCCCTTTGAGTTATATTAGATAGATAGCTCAGAATCCACAATATGGCAGAGTTTGAAAAGCCATAACACATATGTTTTCTCAACAACAGGTAATGGTCAATAATATCAAAGGCTGCACTGAAATCTAACAGTACAGCTCCCACAATCTTCTTATTATAAATTTCTTTCAACCAATCATCAGTCATTTGTGTTAGCGCAGTGCATGTTGAGTGCCCTTCTMTATAAGCAAGCGGAAAATCTGTTGTTCATTTATTTACAGAGAAATAGTATTGCATTTGGTTTCTAACAGTTTGCTAAGAGCTGGCAGCAAGCTGATAGGTCTGCTGTTAGAACCAGTAAAGGCTGATTTACCACTCTAGGGTAGAGGGAGTACTTTCGCTTCCCTCCAGGCCTGAGGACAAAGACTTTCCTCCAGGGCGGAGGACAAAGACTTTCCTCTAGGCTCAGATTAAAAATATGACAGATAGGAGTGGCTATAGAGTCAGCTACCATCCTCAGTAGCTTTCCATCTAAGTTGTCAATGCGGTTTGCCATTATTGATCGATAATAATTTTTCCACCTCTCCCACACTAACTTAAAAAAAAAAATCTAACTTTCAGTTTTTTTACTTAAATCTACTTGAAAATCTATGGCAAGAACTGAATATTATCAATGATCAAGAACCAATTTGACAGAGCTTGAAGAATTTTGAAAAGAATAATGGGAAAATGTTGCACAATCCAGATGTAGAAAGTTCTTTAGAGACTTACCCAGAAAGACTCACAGCTGTAATCGCTGCCAAAGTTGCTTCTGCAATGTATTGACTCAGGGTTGTGAATACTTACAGTGCATTCGGAAAGTATTCAGACCCCTTCACTTTTTCCACATTTTGTTACATTACAGCCTTATTCTAAAATCGATTGACTAAAATAGATTGATACTTTTTTCCCCTCATCAATCTACACACAATACCCCATAATGACATCACAATACCCCATAATGACATCACAATACCCCATAATGACATCACAATACCCCATAATGGCATCACAATACCCCATAATGACAAAGCCAAAAAAACTGGTTTTTAGAAATGTTTGCACATTTATTAACAATAAAAATCAGAAATACCTTATTTACATAAGTATTCAGACCCTTTGCTATGAGATTCGAAATTGAGGTGTATTCAGGTGTATCCTGTTTCCATTGATCATCTTTGAGATGTTTCTACAACTTGATTGGAGTCTACCTGTGGTAAATTCAATTGATTGGACATTATTTGGAATGGCGCACACCTGTCTATTTAAGGTCCCACAGTTGACAGCACATGTCAGAGCAAAAACCAAGCCATGAGGTCGAAGGAATTGTCCGTAGAGCTCCAAGACAGGATTGTGTCGAGGCACAGATCTGGGAAAGGGTACCAAAAAAATGCCTGCAGCATTGAAGGTCCCCAAAAACACAGTGGCCTCCATCATTCTTAAATCAAAGAAGTTTGGAACCACCAAGACTCTTCCTAGAGCTGGCCGCCCGGCCAAACTGAGCAATCAGGGGAGAAGGGCCTTGGTCAGGGAGGTGACCAAAAACCCGATGGTCATTCTGACAGAGCTCCAGAGTTCCTCTGCGGAGATGGGAGAACCTTCTAGAAGGACAACCATCTCTGCAGCACTCCACCAATCAGAGAGCTGCAACCAGGGGGGTATGGCCCCCACCTCCACCTCCACACCAACTCAACTATGATAACCAATCACAAACTACCAGCTCCACATCCATCNCCCGATGGTCATTCTGACAGAGCTCCAGAGTTCCTCTGCGGAGATGGGAGAACCTTCTAGAAGGACAACCATCTCTGCAGCACTCCACCAATCAGGCATGGTAGAGTGGCCAGACGGAAGCCACTCTTCAGTAAAAGGCACATGTCAGCCCACTTGGATTCTGCCAAAAGACACCTAAAGGACTCTCAGACCATGAGAAACAAGATTCTCTGGTCTGATGAAACCAAGTTTGAACTCTTTGGCCTGACTGTCAAGCATCACGTCTGGAGGAAACCTGGCACCATCCCTACGGTGAAGCATGGTGGTGGCAGCATCATGCTGTGGGGATGTTTTCAGTGATAGGGACTGGGAGACTAGTCAGGATCGAGGGAAAGATGAACATAGTAAAGTACAGAGAGATCCTTGATGAAAACCTGCTCCAGAGCACTCAGGATCTCAGACTGGGGCGAAGGTTCACCTTCCAACAGGACAAGGACCCGAAGCACACAGCCAAGACAACGCAGGAGTGGCTTCGGGATAGGTCTCTGAATGTCCTTGTGTGCCAAGATTGTAGCGTCATACCCAAGAAGTCTTGAGGTTGTAATCGCTGCCAAAGGTGCTTCAACAAAGTTCTTAGTAAAGGGTCTGAATACGTATATAAATGTGATATTTCCGTATTTAAAAAATTGTAAACATTTCTAAAAACCTGTTTTTGCTTTGTCATTATGGGGTATTGAGGGAGGGGGGACAATTTTGTCCGTGTTAGAATAAGGCTGTAATGTCGCAAAATGTGGAAAAAGTCAAGGGGTCTGAATACTTTCCGAAGGCACTGTTTATATATATATATATATATACACAAACATACATGTATATACTCTGGACTCCGACATTGCTGGTCCTAATATTTATATATTTCTTAATTCCATTATTTTACTTTTAGAGTTGTGTGTATTGTTGTAAATTGTTAGATATTACTGCAATGTTGGAGCTCAGAACACAAGCATGTCGCTACACCCACAATAACATCTGATAAATATGTGTATGCGACCAATAAAACATTTGATTAGAATAAAAAATAAGCTGTAAAAATGGGATATCCGCTAGTTACCACACCCACAAAGTCACATTTGGCTCGTAAATAATAATTAAAACAAAAATGAGTTTTTTGGTCTTAATTGGAGTTTAGGGTTTGGCATAATGTTAGCAGTGTGGTTAAGGTAATGGTTAGGTTTAAAATCAAATTATAAGAAGATAAATTGTAGAAATGGGCGGAGTTTATGACGTTATGCCTGTGTTAACAAGTGACGACGGGGAAAGGTGACGCTTGGAACACGTCATCCACAGACGCCGGAAAAGGCGCAAGCTGAAAGTTCATCATCGAGCTGAGGTGGCTTTATTATTGGAGCGAGTACTACCTGTTCGTGTCTGTCTCCCTCGACGAATGAGGTTGTTATTGTTGAGTACTGTCACGCCAGAGGTTCTCAGGTTTCGATTGATTGAGTGGACGGCACTGCTAGCTAGCCACCACCCTTTTCCATTACTAGCTAACATCGTTCTCGCTTAAGGCGCTCAAACACTCCGCTTATTCGACGCCATGGACCCCGTTGGTCAAGGTAACGTACATTACTGATACTATTGTTGTTGAATTTAAGACATATTTGCCAGCTGGCCGTTGGTTTAGGGGGAATTTATTACGAATTCTTGTTCATGATTGTGCATTGGATATGAACGCAACTTCGGGGGCCCGACGCAGCAACAGCCGTTCTTCTGGAAATGTCATAGGAAGGGGAAAGGAGGGCAGAGATCGAGTTACTGTGATGAAATTTCTTTGTTAATCTCATTAATTTAGTCCCCTATCAATTATCTCGTTGAATGTGTTTATAGTTATGCRATTATTCAATTAGCTTTTTTAAAGGCTCGTATCTTTTTTGTAAACAAAGGCTACTTTGCTTGCTAGCTAGTTAACGTAACTGGCTAGACAAGAACGCAGCCAGGATGGTTGGTTAACTAGTTTGTTAGCTTGCCAGCTGATATGGTTCAATTGAGTGACACACCTTGGCTATGTTCCCAATGACCAACAAGGCAACAGTACAGTGAACATGTCATACCCCACGAACGATGTAGCGCCCCCCATTGTGCCATTGAGTTATCGCGTGTGACACATTTCAGGTGTGACCACAGATTTATTATGTTGACCAGATACTCTGTCTGCTCAAATGGAAAATAAATGTCTTTAAAAAAATGGAAGCCAGTTAGCCTCTGTACCAGTAGCATATACACTGCCTGTAGTTCATGTCATGTGCCAATTTTTATTTTATTAAAAACTGCTTCTATAAACCAATAAGTAGATGGGAGAGGCAGGACTTGCAGCGATCTGCTTCAGAAATAGAAAGAAGTTCTATTTTAGCCCTCGGCAACGCAGACGCTCGTTGACGTGAGTAGTGTGCGTGCAATAATTGAATAAGATTTCTAAATTTATTTTACAACGCTCGCACATGCGACGTGAGAGGTGTGGTCAGCCTATTAAGACCTTCAATTGAAAAACAACTAGGGGGAAAAAACGGCAATATTACTGTTTCTCGCTTGAGTCACCGTAGCAACAACCTAGCCAGAAACTGTTCGTCGAAATAGGTTGAATTAATCCAAGATAAATCAAGAAAGCGGTCATTAATATTGCCGTTTTTCCAAAGAGGTCTTAGTCGCGCAATTTTATCTCTTTAAGATGTTTGGTGCAGTATTTCTCAAGTGAAAAAATGTGCATATAAACTAGTCGTCTCATTGAATGAGAAGGAATTAATGTTCCCACTCCTGCTAGGAGTAGTACTGTTGACCAATCCCAGACGAAGGGGTGTAAACTTAATTTCTAATTGATGTTTTCACCTATGTCACATGAAACCAAGCACATGTGCGGTGCACATTTTGTGAACGGTGTGTTGCTCTAATTGCATTTTGGAAATTTTGCSCATAGCCTACAGCGATGTGCTTACTGTTGAGCTTGTAATATGAAGAAATGAAACTAACATTCTAAACGGTCTGAGCTGTTGCATCGGTCTCATTGCTTAATTTTAACATTTTAARTTCTGTGCAGTAGGTGTATGAATTTTGGATCTGTCCTCCCAGTCTTTTTCGAAACGTAGACCCAAGGACGACGGGCCCTTAATTTTGAGCCCTGGAGGCAGTTATTTTATAAGGACATTTACATATTTGGTTGTAATTGTAATGTTGCAATATATTATAGGCTACCGAGGGTGGCCAATCATCCTCCAGGAGAAGCTAGCTTTCCATCCAGTTGGCGACAGATTTCAACGGAAATATTTTAAAATCTGYATGAGGAAAATATGCGCATTTTCCCACCAAACAGACTTGTTGTTGATAAAAATCGTGTGCTGACGTAGTGCACACAATGACCTTTAGGTTTTTATTCGGTACAATGTGTTTCCATCGCAAGTTTACTTTTTATATGGTTATTATGTTAATATTTGTGCATAAAGACGTTTCCACCATCATTTGTCGCATAATACATTTTACAGACATTTTACATTCCACCATGTCGAACAAACAATTCTGTCGACGTTTTATAAAATTGTACCAAAATGTTAAATGTAATTTATTATATATACATGCAGTGTATTCAGACCCCTTGCATTTTTTTCTACATTTTGTTACATTACAGCCTTGTTCTAAAATTGAATAGAGAAAAAAAAATTGAATCAATCTACACACAACACCCCATAATGATAAAGCAAAAGGTTGATCAATTTTTTGGCAAAAAAAACAGCTGAACCCCCACCACCACCACCATGCTTCACCGTAGGGGTGGTGCCAGGTTTCCTGCAGACGTGGCACTTGTCATTCAGGTCAAAGAGTTAAATCTTGGTGTTAATCAGCCCAGAGAATCTTGTTTCTTATGATCTGAGAATCTTTAGGTGCCTTTTGGCAAACTCCAAGCAGGCTGTCATGTGCCTTTTACTGAGGAGTGGGTTCTGTCTGGCCACTCTACCGTAAAGGCCTGATTGGTGGAGTGCTGCAGAGATGGTTGTTCTTCTGGAAGGTTCTCTCATCTCCACAGAGGAGCTCTGTCAGAGTGATCATCGGGTTCTTGGTCACCTCCCTGACCAAGGCCCTTCTCCCCCGATTGCTCAGTTTGGCCGACCAGCTCTAGGAAGTATCTTGGTGGTTCCAAACTTCTTCCATTTAAGAATGATGGAGGAAAMTGTTCTTGGGGGACCTTCAATGCTGCAGACATGTTTTGGTACCCTTCCCCAGATCTGTTCCTCAACACAATACTGTCTCGGAGCTTGGCGGACAATTTCTTCGGCCTCATGGCTTGGTTTTTGCTCTGACGTGCACTGTCAACTGTGGGACCTTATATAGACAGGTGTGTGCCTTTCCAAATCATGTCCAATCAATTGAATTTACCACAGGTGGACTCCAATCAAGTTGTAGGAAATCTCAAGGATGATCGTTGGTTTCAGGATGCACCTGAGCTCAATAACGAGTCGAATGCACTGTGTATATACCGTACCAGTCAAAAGTTTGGACACGTACTCATTCCAGGGTTTTTGTTTATTTTGACTATTTTCTACATTGTAAAATAATAGTGAAGACAGACATCAAAASTATTAAATAAAACATATAGAATCATGTAACCAAAAAAGTGTTTTCTCTGTGTCCTAAATTGCACCCTATTGCCTATATGTAGTGCAGCCATGTCAAAAGTAGTGGATTATATAAGGAATAGGGTGCCGTTTGGGACTCTAGCTTAGCCCAGTTCACTCAAAGGATAGACAGGAGTGAACTAATGGCTATTTAAAAGGCTGCTGCTTCCGTGGTGGGCTAGTTCTTCTTAGAAGAACGTTTAGGCCTAACTGTGTAATTAGCCCCACTCTCCCCCAGGAGTCTTCTGCTTTTGTGGCACTAAGCCCTTTCCTTACATTGTGTTGCTGTTTCAGTCTCCTTATCCATTTCTGTAGCTTGCCTGTCTTTCTGTAGCTGCCTGTAACCAGGTTTCCATCTCAACCTTTTTTTATGAGAGTACGCTGAATAAAAAGTCACGACAGGCCTGAGAGAAACAGCAAATTTGTCTGTAAACTTTCAAAATGTCAACAAAACAGAATGCCTTAGGCAAGGTGGGATCATTTATTCTGTCAAATGTATTATGCAGGAAATGGTGGCGGAAATATCTATGTGCAAATATTGATATAATAACCATCATACCGAAGAACACGTGGAGGTCACGTGATGATAGTGTCGTCGAGTGAATTTACACCTTGACTTTTCCCACATCTTGTTGTTAGCCTGAATTGAGAAATATATTTTATGTCACTGGTCTACACACCTATTACCCCATAATGTCAAAGTGGAATTATGTTTTTCAGACATTTCTACAAATTAATTATAAATGAAAAGCTGAAATGTCAACAGTCTACTATTTTACCCCTTTGTTATGGCAAGCCTAAATAAGTTCAGGAGTAAAAATGTGCTTAACAAGTCACATAATAAATTGCATGGACTCGCTCAGTGTGCAGCAATAGAGTTGAACATTATTTTTTGAATGACTTCCTCATATCTGTGCCCCACACATACAATTAAGGGTTCTCAGTCAAACAGTGAATTTCAACCAGAGACCAGGGAGGTTTTCCATTGCCTCACAAAGAAGGGCACCTATTGGTAGATGGGTAAAATAAAAAAGCAGACATTGAATGTCCCTTTGAGCATGGTGAAGTTATTAAACTTTGGATGGTGTATCAATACACACAGTCACTACAAAGATGCAGGCATCCTTCCTAACTCAGTTGCCGGAGAGGAAGGAAATCGCTCATTGAGGCCAATGGTGACTTTTTTAAAAACAGTTATAGAGTTTAATTGCTGTGAGAACTGAGCATGGATCAACAACATTGTAGAACCTAAATGACAAAGTGAAAAGGAGGAAGCTTGGACAGAATACAAATATTCCAAAACATGCATCCTGCACTAAAGTAAAACAACGAAAGCTTATGGTTTGTCCTGAATACAGTGTTATGTTTGGGGCAAATCCAATACATTACTGCATCATTTTTCTTCCACTTTGACATATTTTGTGTAGATTGCTGACACACAAAATGGCAATTTAAATCTTGGTGTGAATATTTTCTGAAGGCCCCGTATGTTGTGTAGTCCTCCCACATTATACAGGGTGATGCTCCTTTCCTCTAAATAATAATATTATTATTCTGACGAGATGATTGAGGCTTGACTACCGTTTGACAAATAAATAAAAATATCTCGCTCTTATCCATAATATCATGTGCATGTATGTAGTCTATACCTGCCACTGRCGTCACTACAGTCCCTGGTTCAAATCCAGGCTGTATCACATCCGGCCGTGATTGGGAGTCCCATAGGGCGGCGCACAATTTGGCCCAGCGTTGTCTGGGTTTGGCCGGGGGTAGGCCGTCATTGTAAAAAAGGATTTATTCTTAACTGACTTGCCTAGTTAAAAAAAATATTATAATACTCTGCGAGCTGTTGACTAGAGCCAACGTGCCAAGACTAGAGTGGGCACATTCGCTATATAACGCAACATCGGTTGTGACAATGCGATAAACTCATTTGACTTTTGTTTATTTTATTCAACCGCACAAGTTATTTTTATGTGCACTTTGTCATCAACGCACATCCTTTGATCTGCAACAAGTCAAATTGATTGAAACATCTCTGGTGGGAAAATGTGCATATTTTTTTATATATTTTTTTAGAATATTCATATGAACTTCTGTCACCATGGAAACCTTGTTAGTGTGACTAAAGACAGTGGGTGAAGATAGACGTCTGGTTCTCTTACTGTTGATGACATTAACACTTCAATTCAAGGCCTTCTACTCTCATCTCAGCGTGCCCCCACTCTCTCTCTCTTGAACCAGACATCAACCTGAACTCCCCCAACAAGGGCCTGGGCCCCGCAGGAGGAGTAGACTCCCTGACGGGTGTCTCCGTGGAGGGGGGAGCCATGGGAGTGGCAGCCGTCAACACGCTGCCCCCAGGGCTCACAGAGGAAGAGGCCGAGGAGCTCTACTCTGAGCTAACCAAGGTAGGCCCTGTTGTCCTGTCTGTTGGGGTTAAGGTTAGAGGTAGCCAAGGGCGTAGCAGCCATCCACACGCTGCCCCCAGGGCTCACGGAGGAGGCAGAGGAGCTCCACTCTCAACTAGCCAAGCTAGGGTCCTGTGTCTTCATCCGTCTGTCTCTGTCGTCCTTTCTGTTGGTCTGAGCTCACCAATGTAGGTCCTGTTGTCCCTAGAGTTTGGTTTACTAATAATTCATTCGACAAATATTTGAGGAACTCTGTGTCAGACAATGGGGACACTGAACAAAAATATAAACGCAACATGTAAAGTGTTGGTTTCATGAGCTGAAATAAAAGATCTCAGAAATGTTCCATATGCACAAAAAGGTGTTTTTTTCCCCCCTTAAAATGTTGTGCACACATTTGTTTACATCCCTGTTAGTGAGCATTTCTCCTTTACCAAGATAATCCATCCACCTGACAGGAAGTGGCATATCAAGAAGCTGATTTAAACAGCATGATCATTACACAGGTGCACAAAATATTTTTTTATAACTAAGATAGACCACAGCCTGTCCTTTTCAATGGGAACAAATGAGTCATAGGGGGCAAAACAAGTATGGCATCGTGTGGGTGAGCAGTTTGCTGATGTCAATGTTGTGAACAGAGTGCCCCATGGTGGGGTTATGGTATGGGCAGGCATAAGCTACGGACAATGAACAAAATTGCATTTTATCAATGGCAATTTGAATGCACAGAGATACCGGGAAGAGATCCTGAGGCCCATTGTCATGCCATTCATCTGCCGTCATCACCTCATGTTTCAACATGATAATGCACAGCCCCATGTCACAAGGATCTGCACACAATTCCTGGAAGCTGAAAATGTCCCAGTTCTTCCATGGCCTGCATACTCACCAGACATGTCACCCATTAAGCATGTTTGGGATGCTCTGGATAGTCGTGTAGGACAGCGTGTTCCAGTTCCCGCCAATATCCAGCAACTTCACACAGCCATTGAAGAGGAATGGGACAACATTCCACAGGCCACAATCAACAGCCTGATCAACTCTATGCGAAGGAGATGTGTCGCGCTGCATGAGGCAAATGGTGGCAACACCAGATACTGACTGGTTCTGACCCACACCCCTACTTTTTTTTTTAAAGGTATCTGTGACCAACATATATCTGTTTMTATTCATGTGAAATCCATAGATTAGGGCTTAATTTATTTCAATTGACYGATGTCCTTATGTGAACTGTAACTCAGTAAAATCTTAAATKKTTGCATTTTATATTTTGGTTCAATGTAGTTTGCATGCTTTGAGACTAATTCACCCAAAGAAGACTGTCTCTTCAGTTAACCACACATGTCAGACATTGGTGGAAAGGGGCCTGGAATTGACCTCTGACCTCTCCTGTGTGTTGCTGTCAGGTGGAGGAGGAGATCAGCACCCTGAGACAGGTGCTCCTGGCCAAAGAGAAACATTCTGCTGATCTGAAGAGGAAGCTGGGGCTGAGCCCGCTCAACGAGCTCAAACAGAATCTCACCAAGGGGTGGCAGGATGTCCAGACCTCTAATGCGTAAGTAGAAGATCCTTTAAAAAAAAAAAAWCATGTTCAAATCCTTTGTGTTTTTTTACCAAGGCAAAATAGAAGGGTGAAACATCTTTTAATGTTTTAAAGTTTCAGTATGAGTCATTGTAACTGGATTTTAATGACYGAAGATAAAACCACAACCGGTTGTTTTTCAATGGGAGAAAATTAGTCCTAGTGGGCAGAGCCAAGCATGAGCTACCGAGATCCTTTTGACGCGTTGTATTTGTATATATATTTCCTTTAGGGAACGCCTACTCTGAAGTGCACGTGTGCAGTAACTCAATTCGCCCGTGCGCTCGTAAACAACAAAACATTTTAATACTTTGGAAAAGGTTCAAGTCTACAGGTGGCGCAGTGGTCTAGGGCACTGCATCGCAGTGCTAGCTGCGCCACCAGAGTCTCTGGGTTCGCGCCCAGGCTGGGCTGGGTTCGCGCCCAGGCTCTGTCGCAGCCGGCCGCAACCGGGAGATCCGTGGGGCGACGCACAATTGGCATAGCGTCGTCCGGGTTAGGGAGGGTTTGGCCGGTAGGGAGGGTTTGGCCGGTAGGGATATCCTTGTCTCAGTATGTAAAAAAAATAAAAAATAAAAATAATAACAAATAAAAATAATGTAATAAATGTATGCACTCTACTGTAAGTCGCTCTGGATAAGAGCGTCTGCTCTTGGCCGGTAGGGATATCCTTGTCTCAGTATGTAAAAATGTATGCACTCTACTGTAAGTCGCTCTGGATAAGAGCGTTTGCTAAATGACTAAAATGTAAATGTAAAAAATGTACAGAACTTAGTCCACTCTGTTCATACCAGATTTTAGTTTTGAGAAGTGAAAACTGTATTGCGATCCAATGTTTAATCGATGAGGAAAATTAGCAGAATGTCGTCCCAAATCCATCTTCTCCCACTGCCGGCCACTGGGCTTCCTCTCGTCACCATATTTGGTAGTGAGTGGAAACACCGATTGGATACTTCACATTTGATACATCCGGTGAAACATCTGGCTCATTATTCTGTCTGTGGTATTAGCTACTGGATTGTTCCCTTCTCAGATATCATATCAACCTAAGCCTCTTACAAATGCTTGACTCTTACTGTACGGCTGTGCTAGCCTGGTTATCTTTCTGGAACCGTTCTGGAAATGACATGGTTGAATAGAAAATATCTGAATCTACCCTATAGAATGAATCAGGCGACAGACGGACAGCTAACAGCGGGACACACCGCTGAGCTGTACATCTCTAACCCCAGTCTCTGTTTTCTAGCTATGTCAGAACCACTGAGAAACTTGGCGAGTGGAATGAGAAAGTTACCGGTTCAGAGTTGTGAGTCTCTCCTGTTTTACTGCTCAATCGATCGCCTCCTGTCGCCTGCAACTAGTGTGTTTGCGCCCCCCCCCCCCTCTGCTCAGAACTTTAGTAACAAAGCTGCTGTATCTCACCATTTTATTATGTTTTAACACCTGTCTTTGTCCGTAGGGAGCATGTTAGTTTCCTCTTGGCTGTTACGTGTGAAAACTCCATCTGTTTTATAAAGGCCAGGTATTTAATAATAGAGGACTTTAACTAACTTCACAGAAAGATGTAGTTTAATATAAAGGCCAGGTATTTAATAATACAGTAGGCTTTAACTTCACAGAAAGATGTAGTTTAATTTGCAACTTTTTTTTTTTTCAGTGTCGTGATGTGTCGACAGTGTCGTGATAGTGGAATTGTTTTTATTTTTATGTCTTGAGTCAGTAAGTGTTAAACCACTTATGACAAGCCTAAATAAGTTCAGGAGTAAAAATGTGCTTAACAAGTCACATAATAAGTTGCATGGACTCACTCTGTGTGCAATAATAGTGTTTAATGTGATTTTTGAATGTCTACCTCTTCTCTGTACCCCACACATACAGTGATCTGTAAGGTCCCTCAGTCGAGCAGTGAATTTTAAACACATATTCAACCACAGAGACCAGGGTGGTTTTCTAATGCCTCGCAAAGAAGGGCACCTATTGGTAGMTGGGTAAAATAAAAAAAGCAGACATTGAATATCTCTTTGAGCACGGTGAAGTTATTAATTACACTGGATGGTGTATCAATACACCCAGTCACTACAAAGATACAGGCGTCCTTCCTAACAGAGTTGCCGGAGAGGAAGGAAACTGTTCCGGGATTTCACAATGAGGCCAATGGTGACTTTAAAACAGTTACAGGCTGTGATAGAACTGATGCTGGATCAACAACACTAATTTTCCACATAATAACCTAAATGAGAGTGAAAAGGAAGCCTGTACAGAATAAAAAAAATATTCCAAAACATGCATCTTGTTTGCAATAAGGAACTAAAATAAAACGGCTAAACATTTTAAATAAACTTTTTGTCCTGAATACAGTGTTGTGCTGGATTAGCCCCAAACATATCACTGAGTACCACTCATCATATTTTTAAGCGTGGTGGTGGCTGCATCATGTTATGGGTATGCTTGTCATTGGCAAGGACTAGGGAGTTCTTTTTAGGATAAAAAGAAACAGAATAGAGCTAAGCAGAGGTGAAAACCTGGTTGTCTGCTTTCCAACAAACACTGGGAGATGAATTCACCTTTCAGCAGGACAACAACCGAAAACACAACACAATATACACTGGAGTTGCTTACCAAGATGACATTGAATGTTCCTGAGTGGCCGAGTTACAGTTTTGGCTTAAATCTATGTTAAGACTAGAAAATGGATGTCTATCAATCAACAACCAACTTGACAGAGCTTGACAAATTAATAATGGGCAAAGATTGTACAATCCAGGTGTGGAAAGCTCTTAGATTTACCCAGAAAGCCTCACAGCTGTAATCGCTGCCAAAGGTGATTCTAACATGTATTGACATAGGGGTGTGAATAATTATGTAAATTACATTTCTGTATTTAATTTTCAACAAATGAGCTAACATTTCTAAAAACATGTTTTCATTGGCATTATGGGGTATTGTGTGTAGATGGGTGAGATTTGTATTTTAATCCATTTTGAATTCAGGCTGTAACAAAATGTGGAATAAATTGAGGGGTATGGATACTTTATGAAGGCACGGTATGTTATGCTAGCTAGCGAATATGCTAACGCTAGCTAGCTAAACATATGGTTATGCACTGGCAGTATGGGATTATGGAGAGTGACTAGTTTATTTGTCATCTTGCTAGGTAGTTATCTAGCTGTGGCCATCTTGCTAGTATCAACTAGGGCTTTCTACAAAATGGCAACATTAGCGACGCTAGCTAACATTGGAATTTTATTTATATATATATATATATATATGCTCGCCATTTTAGCAGATGCTTTTTAATCGGAAGCGACTTATTTATTCGTGCATACATTTTACATATGAGTGGTCCCGAGAAGTGAACCCACTACATCTGTGTTTTTATAAGCTACAATCTAGACCAGAAGTAATGCACGGACATGTATTCCCAAACGACGCTACTGCCACCTTCTGGTTTGGAGTGGGGTTTTTTTTTTTACGAGGCTGACGACTTCCAAGGTCATTGCTGTGTGAACACGAGATTTCCTGCCGACAGTACTTAGAGATCTCTGAACATCAGAGAACGTTTCATACTCCTTGTAGGATTTCATACTCCGTTGTAGGATTATCCAACGAGCTATGAGGGAGCTGAAGCTGTAGGCCTATCTCAAAATGATCCTTTTTTTTTTTGATCGGTAGCTAGCTAGCTAGCGATGACTCACCATTCTGTCAGTTGTACTATATTTCATACTATAAAGCAGGGGAACTTCCTTGCCCTAAGCTTCTCAGTGTTAAGGTGACATCCTCTGAACCAACAACCAATATTTGTTTTTACACTTCTGTTATTAGTTTGGTGGCAGTTGCGCTTACAACTAGGGAAACGGAGGGGGGGGGGGGACATGGGACCTAATGTTTCCCCCCCCCCTCTTCCATGCTACAGTATTTATATCCTACATCTATGTGAAAAGGTAGTGAAACTAACCTTCTCACACCACCACTGTTGCTACAGCAAATTTTATTTTCCGGGTGGCTGTAGGCCAATATTAACAGGCTTGGTAAGTGGCTTATTTGTGAGCTATCTTGCACTGTCCTTTCAGTATACATACACACACAAATAGTTTTACTCTTAACAGGATTGTGTGGGTGAGGACTGGAATACTGGAGAGGGAGAGAAACACCAATTGAGAGAGAGCTAGTTGGCTGTGTGTGTTTGCGCACCTGTGAGATTGAAATGTGACCAGACACATTTTGAAAAGCCAACTGACATTTTACTCCTGAGGTACTGACCTGTTGCTCCCTCCTACAACCACTGTGATTTATTATTTGACCCTGCTGGTGATCTATGAACATCTTGGAGAACAATCTGGCTTTAATGGCCATGTACTTTTATAATCTCCACCCGGCACAGCCAGAAGAGGACTGGCCACCCCTCAGATCCTGGTTCCTCTCTAGGTTTATAATCTCCACCCCGGCACAGCCAGAAGAGGACTGGCCACCCCTCAGATCCTGGTTCCTCTCTAGGTTTATAATCTCCACCCCGGCACAGCCAGAAGAGAACTGGCCACCCCTCAGATCCTGGTTCCTCTCTAGGTTTCTTCCTAGGTTCCTGCCTTTTCTAGGGAGTTTTTCTGAGCCACTGTGCTGCTAAATATGCACTGTTTGGGGTTTTAGGCTGGGTTTCTGAATAAGCACTTTTTTACAAAGGGCTTTAAATACATTTTGATTTGTATCAGTATTTACAGATAAAGAAGAAAGTTAAGTGTTTTATTTAGCCTATTTTTAGCAAGACTGCAGCTATGTTATGCTATGTATTGCTTTCCAGTTTCCTTTCTAGTCAGCAGATACCAAGCCACATCCTCCTTTCCATTCAGGCAACCGACAAACAGGATCTGCAGGATACCACTAATTCCATGTTTTGTTTCAGGGACTGTTTGGTTGGTGCCAAATGAATGACATATCAAATAGTCTGCTGTATCTGATGCTGAATAGTCTTTGATGTGGGTTACTAAGGAAGTTCTAATCCCTAAACACAGAATAGTTTAGTGCAACCCCGTTTGGTACTCGAAGCCCTAGAAATTCTGCGGAATTGGTTATTTGTCACGTCTGCAATTCTCCAAAGACCCCMAAAAAAAGAGGGGGAAAACTGTCACTGTTGTCCCGACCCCAGTAATCAAGATTTTGAATTTGTGTGTGAAGTACAATTTCATATAAACTTCATAAGTCTCTAACTTGCCCTTTCCTTCCATGTAAAAAGTATTTTTGTTTAAATGTTCATTGTCGCACTGTGTCCGTAGATATCTTACAGCGTCTGCCACTTTGGATGACATTGCCCAATCTGAAGCGTGAGTCAATATATATATATATTTTACATTTTTTAGTTTTATTTATATTTGTTTAAGTTGGTTTTTCAGCAGGGGTAAAGGGGCTTCTGACTTCATGCCATCTGCTTGGAGGGAGAGGGTGGAGTTCTGTCTGACCATGCTTCTGTTTGGCTGGTGGTGGTGGTGTGGATGGTGTTGGGGTTTCAGTGGGTTTGATGGTAGCTTCTCTCTGTGTTGGTTCCTGTTCCTCAACTGCAGCCCTGGAGTCCCCCCCCCTCCCCCCTCTCTCACATGTTTGGCTTAGCCTTGCACATGCCTACATTATTTATTATTATTATAGCTTGTGTGAGGCAACAACATAAGTTGTTGGTTACTTGAGGACTGAAGTTGAGGCTGTTTTTTTTTCTGTGTTCTACTGGAGGCCTAGTCTAGCTGAATGTACTGGCCTTCTTAGTCATCACATCTCCTGCGGGACCCTCTGACCTGCTTTACAACGTGTAACAATCGATCATTCATTGATTGTCCACTAGCTGCACAGTTTCCCCAACTGTGTGTTCACTTATCAAACGGTTATCAATACCATTTTTTTAGTTGTTTGTATTGGTCAGTCTGAATAGAAATCAATCTTAAGGGATGAGGACTTAGACCCTATAGACGTGTGTACTGAATGGCTGTCTAGTAAAAGATGCTTGCGCTATCAGGGGGACTTAACTATTGATGCCACGCTAGAGACAATCGCCACTTCTGCTCAGTTGTCTGTGTGGGTGGAGTGCCGYCCCTGTATAGGCCTAACAGCCATACATTGAGGGATATCTGTATATACGATGGGATTATTATACAATATTATGGGCATTGGGGCAGGAATGTGTGTAGAATGGTATGGAACACRTGGTTGYCATGGTTTTGAKTCCCGTCCATTATTACGAGCCGTCCTCCCCTCAGCACAGTCGTGTCGAAAGATTCCTGCTTTAGGTTGGTCACATTGAGGTTTGTTATGGAGGCCTAGCTCTTTTAATGTAAAGACTTTATTTTACTTCTGTTTTTCAACTCTACGTTTTCAATTTATAGTACGATCTAAAATAATAACMTATTTGTTTCGAGATCGTTTTAGGCTGCTGCGTTGTGCAATTGATCCACCCACCGTGTTGAACTTTTTAAAATACTGTACACGGGGTTGGTAGTCCGTCTCGCCCTACTGAACTCCCACTGGGGTCGGGTCGTTTGTCCGCCTCGCCCCACGGGGTCGGTGGTAGTGTAATGTAGGCATACAGTAGAAGAAGGCCTTGTAACTGCAAGACAGTCCCCGTCTTTGTCCCTTATAACTTACTGGTTGTCAATGAAGCCATTTTAATATCCTTTTCAATCAAACCATTGAGAGGAAACCTAATGTTTAATTTAATGTTCTTGGTAGAGACATTGGTCACGTGTTGGATACAAGCTGTTTGCTGTTTGCTGTTTTTCTCTTGTTTCCTCTGTGTTTCTGCAGACTTGTATTTGTCCTGTATGGCTGTTCATTAGTCAAAGGCTGCGTTGACACAGCCAGCCCAATTCTGATGGTTTGTCCAATTGTCAAAGAAGCTGATCTGATTGGTCAAAAGACCMATTAGGTTTCCACTATCAGAATTGGGCTGCCCTGTTTTTTAAAGGCTGCTTTTGTCTGTGATTTAACTCCTTAGTGGCTGGCTGACTTCTGCTTAATCTGTTCTAAACCAAGGGAGGCTGGTTTTCAGTCATGTTCTAAGGAGATTCCCTTCTCTCTCTCCTGTCAACCATCTTCCCCCTACTCCCATCTCTCTCCCTCCCTTATTTTCTTCTCTCCCCTTGCAGGTATAAGAAGACTTCCGAGACCCTGTCTGTGGCTGGACAGAAGACCACCGCTGCCCTCTCCACCATGGGCACTGCCCTCAGCAGGAAACTGGGAGACATGAGGTACAGACCAAGACACAAAATGGCCGCCCGACGGCCCTTCCTGTAGAACAGGGGTAGCAAACCATAGAAATAGAAATATAATTTTTTTTTTTAAAGCTCCTCGGATAACAAATGTTTTCACTGTTACAGAACAGTGACTTGGGTATGTTAATTGTAGTATTTATATAGACCAACCCTCTAGGGCTGTAGCAAATCTACTAATCAGCTGTACCTCAGGACCTTGATTAGCTGAATCAGGAATTACAGCAGGACTGGAGCAAATGCCTGTGTACTACCCAGTAGTTATCCAGGAAGAGGGTTGGCTACCCATGATGCCACAGATACCTTAAAGGTAAGGGAGTGGATCAGAAAACCAGTCAGTATCTGGTGTGACCATTTGCCTCAAGCAGCGCGACACATCTCCTTCACATAGAGTTGATCAGGCTGTTGATTGTAGGCTGTGGAATGTTCCACTCTTCGATGGCTAAGTWAAGTTGCTGGATATTGGCGGGAACTGGAACACGCTGTCGTACACATCGATCCAGAGCATCCCAAACATGCTCAATGGGTGACATGTCTGGTGAGTATGCAGGACATGGAAGAACTGGGACATTTTTAACTTACAGTAATTGTGTCCATATCCTTGTGACACGGGGCCTCTGCGTTATCATGCTGAAACATGATGGTGATGGTGGTGGATGAATGGCACGACAATGGGCCTCAGGATCTCTTCACGGTAAAATGCAATTGTGTTCGTTGTCTGTAGCTTATGCCTGCCCATACCATAACCCCACCACCACCATGGGGCACTCGGTTCACAACATTGACATCAGCAAACTGCTMGYCCACATGACGCCATACATGTGCTCTGTGGTTGAGGCCGGTTAGACGTACTGCCAAATTCTCTAAAACGACGTTGGTTTATGGTAGAGAAATTAACATTAAATTATCTGGCAACAGCTCTGGTGGATATTACTGTAGTCAGCATGCCAATTTAACGCTCCTTCGAAACTTGAGATATCTGTGGCATTGTGTTGTGACAAATMTGCACATTTTAGTGGCCTTTTTATTGTCCCCAGCACAAGGTGYTCCTGTGTAAAKATCATGCYGTTTAATCMGCTTCTTGATACGCCACACCTGTCAGGTGGATGGATTATCTTGGCAAAGGAGAAATGCTCACTAACATGTAAACAAATGTGTGCATCAAATGTTTTTGAGAAGCTTTTTGTGTGAATAGAACATGTCTAGGATTTTATTTCAGCTCATGAAACATGGGTTCAGTGTAGATACTAGCTGTGGTGATGCCATGGGGACTTTTTACAGCGATGTTGAAGATGCCTTTATGGTTCAAACCAACACTGTGTCATTCATGTTATAAATATGTTAAATAATCCCATCTGTCCATTCATCACCGACACTTTAATCACCCTCCCTAATTGCATACTAACTCCAGTATCTAAGGGAACTGGGAATATGCTTGTTCATTAACGTTTTGAACGTTCGAAGTCCACTCAATGTGTGTGCGACAGTATGTTGGCATCCTCCCCTGTTCTAGCCGTGTTTCCAGCTCCGTTTACCCCGTTCTAGCCGCGTTTCCAGCTCCGTTACCCCGTTTCTAGCCGCGTTTCCAGCTCCGTTACCCCGTTCTAGCTGTGTTTCCAGCTCCGTTACCCCGTTCTAGCTGCGTTTCCAGCTCCGTTACCCCGTTCTAGCTGCGTTTCCAGCTCCGTTACCCCGTTCTAGACTGTTTCAGCTCCGTTACCCCGTTCTAGGCCAATGCGTTTCCAGCTCCGTTACCCCGTTCTAGCTGCGTTTCCAGCTCCGTTACCCGTTCTAGCTGCTTTTCCAGCTCCGTTACCCGTTCTAGGCGTTTCCAGCTCCGTTACCCCGTTCTAGTGCGTTCCAGCTCTGTACCCGTTCTAGCACGTTTCCAGCTCCGTTACCCCGTTCTAGCTGCGTTTCCAGCTCCGTACCCCGTTCTAGCTGCGTTTCCAGCTCCGTTACCCCGTTCTAGCGCGTTTCCACTCCGTACCGTCTGCTGCTTTCCAGCTCCGTTACCCCGTTCTAGCTGCGTTTCCAGCTCCGTTTACCCCGTTCTAGCCGCGTTTCCAGCTCCGTTACCCCCTTCTAGCAGCTTTTCCAGCTCCGTTACCCCGTTCTAGCTCGGTTTCCAGCTCCGTTACCCTGTTCTAGAGCGGCGTTCCAGCTCCGTTACCCCGTTCTAGCCGCGTTTCCAGCTCCGTTACCCCGTTCTAGCTGCGTTTCCAGCTCCGTTACCCCGTTCTAGCTGCGTTTCCAGCTCCGTTACCCCGTTCTAGCTGCGTTTCCAGCTCCGTTACCCTGTTCTAGCAACAATACTTAATTTCCTGTCTGTATCAATGTGTCTTATGACCTTCCGTTCTTTGGCTTGTTCTGTTTGTCCCATTTTGATCATTGTTTTGTTTTTGTCATTTTCATCTATCACCAGCGCTGACTTATAGATGTTTCTGATGATGGGTCCTAACACCCCCTACAGCAGGGCTGCATGACATGTGCCTCTGTTCAATACCATCTAACATGTAATCACCATTGCTGCCAGATTTGGGTATAAAAAAAAAAATGTCTGACCTGCGTAATATTTCCTTTGTCCCTTTTTAAAATAATGTCAACAAATGCTAGTGTCCCAAATGGCTCCCTTTTCCCTACATAGTGCGCAATACTTTTGACCTGAACCCTATGGTCAAAAGTGATGCACTCAATTTTGGAATAGGATGCCGTGCCATCTAGGACACTTCCTCTGCGAGCGGCCTCCTTGCAACCCTGTTCTACAGTAGCTTATCTATGCCCCRACCTGATAGGCTAGCTCTGCTCGAYCCACCACTGCTTGTTCCTCACCCTGTTTTCGTTCTTCCTGTGTTTTTTTTGCTGCGACTGGTCTACAGAGCGCTGCCTTTCTCAAACTCCTTTGGGTAAGAGTTCTCTGCTCCTGTTGGGACCGAAACATCCCAATTTAGCTACTTGATCAACTTCTACAGCAGATCTGTCCAGTAAATACGGCTGCTCTGCTGCAGGAGTTCATTCATTTAAACTTTTATTGAATGCTAATTTGTCATCCCTCTTGCTGTTATGATCATGAATATTCTCTTGTTATTATTGGAGGAAATCTGTTTCCCTGCATATATGAGTATGACTGTTAATCTGATTGTTTGACTGAAGTGGCCACCAGGGGGCAGTCTCCTCAACTTGCACAGACTTGTCTGCAGACATTCTTTAACTGTGTTCGTTTGACTGGCTGTCTGCTCTTTTAATCGTTCTGTCCCATAGAGATGGTTAGAAGAAGCAACAATTGTATTTGTCTCATTAGGGTGTCTGTGAGAGCATGGGCAGCGCCATTGAGGCCATCTCCATTTTGAAGTAGTCCATTTTCTACTTCTGAGTTTGTAAACAAACTGAAAGGGTGCATACTGTCATCTGGAGGGTGTTTGAACAGGTATAAAGCCAAAGTTGGTGCTTTACTGTCACCTGCAGTGAGGGAATGTTGTCTGATCCCTCCTGACGACCTGGTTGGCATCATGTGATCATTAACCCTAGATGACTACTTCAAAATGGTGAGAGTTAGCATTGGGTAGCGCCATTGATGAAACGGGCTTTTGGGGTCTAGAGTCCTCTCTCTCTCTCGCTCTCTGCTTGGCTCCTAACACTCACACTTCCTTGTCTCCTTCCCTTTAACGCTTACAAAGTAGCAACTACTCCATCCGCCAATCGATAAGTATGCCAACGATGAGGTAAATTGGCTCACACTTTTTTTGTTTTTATTATAGTTTACTATTTATTTTATTGATCACTTTAATGAAATTAGGCACTTTAGATTAACAGTTGTGTGGTCTTGTTTGTGATGTTTTTAAATAAAATAATTCTGCTTTTGTAATTGGAAGATTGCTGGTAATCAGAAACGTAGTCTCACAAAATACTGTTGACTCGATTTTGATTTTTTTTTTTTTAAAGCAACTGTCTTAAGACGAGCGTAAACCCAGATGATGTGTGAAGATGTCACCCATCAGTTTAACCCTGGATTTAAGGAATCTGGTGGTTGAGCATCTTTAGTATTCTAAATGTACCTTAATTAAAGGAGAGGATTATTATTTTATCATCCTGGGGTTTCTATCGTGAATGAACACTTCTGAAAGTTGTATTTTTGTTGTTTAGTCAGTGATATTCCTGTTTAAAAAAAAAATTGTTGCTTGAATGTTTTTTGTAATATCTGTTTTGCAGAAACTCTCCTACCTTCAAGTCGTTCGAGGACAAAGTTGGGAACATCAAGGTGAGCTGGAAGTGGTTCATGGACAGACGATGACGGTGTACTGCGTCAGGGACCACTTGATAGCCGATTCATCAGGGACCCCTCATATCAGAACACAACTTTAATGTGATTTTTTTTATTTATTTTTTTATTTATGTTTTAATCGCATACAAGCAGTTTAACTGACTTCTACAGTGCATGGCCTGACTAAAGTCTCAGGCCCTGGGAAAGAACATTTTAAAGGTTCCGTCTTGGCATCAGAGAATGTTACCGTTTTTAAAGCTTATTTCTTGTAATTCTATGTTTTGTCAGTGTCATTTGCATTTTTTAAGCTTAAGAGATTGTTACTTTTTGTAGACTTTTTAGGCAGTAGTTCTGAAAGTCGTCCCCCGACTATTGCGTCCAACGTCGTTGCTCTCTTTGCTGTGTCCACTGAGCCATTGGGCCCGCCCTGCAACCTCATTTGATAACGCTGGGCTGGCCTCTTGCTCACTGTCACTCAAATTCAAGAGGCTGAAGCTCTATTGGCTAGAACTTGAATTGCTTGGAGGCTGGACCACGTGGGGGGGGGGGGAAATGTAGGGAAAATGGCGCGGCACACCTTCAAGAAAAGTCACTTTCAAACTAGTGAATTTGTGGCTAATTGAAGTTAAAACAGTAATTCTGCTCATAGATTATGCATGTATGAATTACAGACACATCCAGCCCAAAACGGGAGGTTTAAAATGTGTGTGTATATGTATGTCGCTAAAGAACCGGCAAACGTCTTTTTAAATTAGTGCATTTATGTTCAAAAACTAAAATTTGGGCAAATACAAGAATTGTGTCATTGATGTATTATTGTGGATACCAATTATCCCCTGCCGAGCCTCCCAGGCCCATGTTGTGCATCTGAGGGATAAGAACGTGAACTGTGGATGAATAATATTACACCCTCACCTTTTTCCACGGATCCCTTGTCCAAAAATTTGTTTAATCTGTTATTGCTTGCAATATTACAAAAAAATATATATAAATATTTTTTGACGTCTGGTCGCGGATCCCCTTACAGGACCTGAACCCAACTTTGAGAACCTCTATACTAGTAGACGCTGACCTAACACAACTCCATTTTGAACTGGAATGTACCAACAACAAGCCGAGTCAAATGGAAAAGTATATTTTTCTAGTTTGTACTTTAACAAAAAATATATWTTTTTTGAATCTGCATTGTGCACTAACAGCATATTTTTCCTGTGCTGCCAACAAGTGTACCCTACAAATGAGTTGGAGGTTAAATGCTTCTATAAACTGGGTGATTCGAGACCTGAATGTTGATTTTTATTTTTTACATTTATTTTATTTGTGATWAAAAAWAATAAAAAWAAAAWWAAAAAATTGGCTGAAAGCCATGGTATATGAGACCATAAACCATTGGTATGACACAACATTTATTTTTACTGCTCTAATTACGTCGGTAACCAGTTTATAATAGCAATAAGGCACCTCCGGGGGTTTGTGGTATATGGTCAATATACCACGGCTAAGAGCTGTATCCAGGCACTCCATGTTGCGTCATGCATTATTGTCTAAGTATCCTATTTATTATTATTTTTTGATATTGGATTATTCTCAACTGTCTCTCAAACACCACTTTTTAAGTGACTGTCTTCCTGACGATTGACCATCTATTCTGTTCACAGTTGGGCTGATTGGTGTCCCTGCACTGCAGCACAGGTAAACAAAACGTGGCTGGGGAAGTTGATTTAGAATTGTACCTAGTATTTACTAACGGGCTTGTTTGGGTTATTGTTAGATTGTATTCTAGCTTGGTGTCACCCTCGAGTTTGTCACATTGTTTAATAATTTACTGGTGCTGCAGCATTTTTGTTAAAGTGTGAAAATTCTTAACAGATTCATGATCAGTACAAATCTCAAATGACTTATATATATATATATATACTGGGTTAACCTCTCACACACAGCTCCTTTTGAATTAAATTACTTCTGGGAAGATTTACCATCACGTTGATACCAGGCCATTCTTTTTTCTTTCTCTACCCCCCCCCCGTCATCCTTCAGTACATGGTGGTTGGACCCAGAGGTAACGGAAAAGCTGTCCAGTCCCCGACCGAAACGAACCCCGTTCAGGACCACGCACCCTTCTGAAGATTCTCCTTCCTCTCTTATCACCGGGGACTGTGACGACGACATCACTGAGTGACCCTTGACCTGTGACATCACCCTCCACACCATATGCCATTACTCACTACCGCCTCCCACCTCAGTTACCTATGGGCCCTTGGCTCCTAGGCCCTTGTGGAGATCTGATAGGTGTAAGCAATACAGCAACAATTCCACCTATCCTATGAGAAGGTGGAGCCACTACCATATTGTTGAAACCTATCAGATTCTGATGATTTGTTGCCAGATTGCTTGCGCCTATCTAGTCAATTTCAGCTCTACACAAGTGCCTCGGGAGTTATGGGCTAAGGGTCGATCTAGAATCTCCCTCCTCGCCTACTAAAAGCATGTGCATATCATCTCAATCGACCGCAAAGGACAACAGGTTACACAACATCAAATCACCACCGCTTGTAAAACAAACAACAACAAAAAACTGTTAAACCATTTTTGTATTATAACTATTTTACACTGCTTTGCATAATGTTTTTACATAACTTTTATCTATATGTAAAATAGATATGAATAGATATATTGTAAACAATACTGCAAGTCGGCATTTATCAGTAGGTAACGCGGATGGAGAGTCTCGGAAACACGAGTGTAAAAAAAAAAAAAAATGTCCAAAAGGAGAATAAAAACACTATGAATACAACAAGGATCTCTGTTTTGTATCCTGCTGGGCATTTACTTCAGTTTATTTTCTACACTGACTAGAATGTGAAGCAATGCTTTGCTGTATAGCTACCTGGCGAAATGTAGAAACTGTCTTTTAGCCTTTTATTCTTTCACTCGTTACTTTGTTTACTTTGCTGGTAGAAAAGTTTATTTTGGTATTTTTTTTCTCTCCCCTTTTTTTTTTAAGGTGTGGAAGAGGGTTTTAAAGGGGAGGGTTTTTAATCACTGTGTGTAGGCTCACTGCTAATGTGCCACATCTGAAATGATCTACTGTGAAATACAGTCCAGACATTCTGACATTTTATTATATGAAGAATTGTCCCCATGCCCCAGAACTAATCCCCCACCGTGTGTGTGTATATATATATATATGCACACAACATACACTCCCACAGACCCTGACTTATGTCACTGTTATGATCACCAACTGTTTTAGCCAGTGTGGACTTTTTAACACGGATGATCAACTAGCTGTAACTTATCCAACCACAACCTTCAAACACAACCATCAACAGCTGCAGTTGGTTTGGTAGCACAGTCACTTTTTTGTTATTTTCAACATGAAGTACCTATTTTAGATTTTTTTTTTGTTGCCTAATTTAGTCTTTCTATCCATGGGATGTTCATTTTTCCTTTTATCTATCCTACTTAAGTATTTTTACTTTTTGTGTCGGTTTTGTGTTCATTTTTAGTAGTCATAATTGGGTGATGTATTTTAGATTTTTCTCTTGGGTGGAGTATAAGAGTCATTTTGTATTTAAGTGCCATCTGTAAATTTGTTGATTTAATAAACCTGCCTGTTAGGATTCTCTTGAGAGAAATCTAAAGTGTAGATTTATTAGGATGCCAATTTAGCTGTTGGACATGCAGCAGCTACTCTTCCTGGAGTCTACATAAAACAAAATATATGACMGAGTACAGAACCGTTGTAGACGAGAACAAGATTAATATTACATTAATAAAATAATACAGATACTGGTTTCCCAGACCCAGAGAATCTCCAATTGAGAATACTTTTTAGTCCAGGACTGGTCTTGTTGGCAGACCGGTCCTCACAGGCAGCCCAATTCTGATATTTTGGGCAATTATTGTTAAAAGATCTGATTGGTCAAAAGACCAATTAGCAGCAAAATATCAGAATTGGGCTGCCTGAGTAAACACCGTTTTAAATACAGTAGGTTTCTATTGTCTCTGGTTATGACATGGCAAGGAGAAAGGCATATGTAGCTTGTGTAGAGCTGCAAATACATGTTTGGGTCAAATGTACATTTTTGCAAAGGGATGAAGGAATGAATATATAATTGCTATAGGACGTGAGCCTAATTGTAGACATTAAAGGGATCAGATAGGTGAATGTTGGCTGAATAAAATAAAAAGTGGTTTGTCGTATGTTTTGGATTTCAATAAAGCATTCCTTTAAAGGAAAGAGTTGTGTGGTTTAGTGTTTTAATTGTATTTGACCTCCGCAGGTCATAAAGGAGTGACTTCCTATCTGAGTTAAGCGTGTGTCAATGAGACGCCGGATTATCGCGTCTCGTCATCTGTGGATTATGGTTTAAATTTTAGCCAGGTAGCCTAATCTAGGACATCAACAACTAAAAGCGTGTGCTATTGTATGATTGTCATGGGCATTGTCATTCATCTAGTCTGGTTTCTACAAATTATTCAAAAACAGTTGTGTTCGATTTGCGCGCACACACACACATACAAATCAGTAGGCCTACCATAGACAGCCACGATATTTAGCAACATTTATAGGACTTAATCGTTTTTTTWATCTTTAARTTTGTTTTCACTGTATTAGACTAATCATATATTCCCTCGTTGATTTGATGATGTTTTAGTTAAATTGGTGCTGGAATATCGGAGGCAGTGTTGATTTGTAACTCAGTGGTTCTACATCAGTAGTTTAGTAAACTATCGGAAACATTTAACTTGCTTGACCATGTTCCAGGTCATGTAACTGTTTGTTACGTGCAATATTTGCTTTGTGGACTTCACCTGACAGATGTTGCTCTCTGGTTTTGTGATGAAACAAACGTACGGTTACCTTTATTCACTGTGTGACTTGTTTTTTTTTTGTCTCCGCCTTATTGTATACCACGGTGGCGTATGAACGAAGGKTTTTTTGAGCGAACAACGCAATTTTCACAACAGGTTGTAACATGGCTTTTTTCCCCCTGGCTTCCTTTTGCCCACGCACCGCTACTGACTTTATCCGCGATGAAACGATGAGTAAGAACCTGTTGGTTGCTAGGTGAACATCTACTTTTTTTCTTCTATTTTTACGATAGAAATTACACCATTCTCCATGCACTTTAATTTACAAATGGATAAGAGCTAGGTAAACGATTACGCCTTTTTGAAAAGGGGGATTGTAAATATAAATTACAATTGTTTTATAGTTTTCCTTATGATCGCTTGAGACAATGTGAAACCAGTCAAGCATATCAACATATCACATTTTCSACAGTGAAGTTTGAAATGCTTGCCTTATAACTTTAAAATATGGATACACAAGCTATAGGCTTCTGTAGCCATGTGTAAATGACAGTACAGCGCCAAACCGATAGTTTCCTCACATTTTGCATCATTCCATTACATCGTTAGTTTACCTTTATTTCCTCTGTCCTGTTGGTGTGGATGTTTCTGAGGATCACTGGCTATAGTGGGTCATATTAGGCTAACGTATTACAAGTTGTGCAATAATTTGGGACATGTAACCTATTTGAATCATTATGGATCCATACATAGAAGTTTTAACCTGGTGCACAACCGTTGTCATTACAGTCCCATGATTCATGAGGATTATCAGGGTAGATTTATAGGCCTACTGTTCAACCCCTATTGTACACTTTTCTCACCTTCCAATATTTAATGGATTGAACCATTTGAATATGGCAACTAACCACAATTGTTTTGATTCATCAATATATTTTGTGCTTAAACGGGGGGCAAATGAATAATAATGGGCAGAGCCAAGCACGAGCTAGCGAGATCCTATTGACGCGTTCTAACAYGCATTTGCATATTTAGGTATCGCCTACTCAATAACTAAATTGGCCCTTGCACTCCTAAACAATGCCATTTTTAGACACTTTAGCAAAGGGTAAAATCTACCAAACAAAGTCCACTCTGTTCGTAACAGATTTTAGTTTTGGAAACAAAACTGTATTGAGATCAATTGTTTAAATTGATGAGGAAATGAGCAGAATGTTGGCCAAATATTAATCTCACTCCATCTTCTTCCACTGCCGGCCACTGGGCTTCCTCTCATCACCATATTTGGTAGTSAGTGGAAACGCCAACGATGCTTTGGATTTATACATCCGGTGAAACATCTGGCTCATTGTTCTGTCTGTGGTATCGGCCAGCTTGCTTTAGCTTGGCTAAAAACATAGCAAGTTAGCTAGCCTTTTTAGCTTTCCATATCTCCATGTCAAATAATCAGATTTATAATAAAACAAATACGCCCTGGTAAATATTGTTCTACTTGCCGGTGTAACCTWAAACATCATAGTTTGATATGCTGCTTGTGTATTCATTCCCATGTCAGTCAAAAAAAATGTAACATCATGTTTAGGTCATGGACAAGAAAAAGCACATAGCTAGCTAGTTGGCTACAGCAAATTCTACCATTTCACAATAGCCTGTAATCACTAGTTACTACTTCTAAACAAAATACCTTTTTGGGTGGATTTTTGGTTTATTATTTCAACAGTCGGTGAGATTATATTTGGTGTTCAATGCAAAATAGGCTACTTTGATGAATAGCCTACAGATCGACAACACTGTCCTCACGCTGCGGACAGAATATTACAGCGTGTCTCAATTTTCAGCAAGTAAAAAGTATGTTGAATGTGATACGCCCCTTTTTGTGACGAAAAACAACATTGCAACTCTCCGAAGCTTGTATTAATAGCTGAATAGCAACTACTGAGAAGTACGTAGGATGTTATGTTGACATAAATAACACGTTCAAGGTCAATTGGTTGAAAATATGTTTGGTCAATACGGAATATATTTGGTATTTCATTTGGTCAATACAGAATCAATTAGATTTGTCATTTGGTCAATACAGAATCAATGTGGTATTTCATTTGGTCAATACAGAATCAATGTGGTATTTCATTTGGTCAATACAGAATCAATGTGGTATTTCATTTGGTCAATACAGAATCAATTTGGTATTTCATTTGGTCAAAACAGAAACAATTTGGTCAATATAGAATCAATTTGGTATTTCATTTGACCAATACAGAATCAATTTGGTATTTCATTTGGTCAATATAGAATCAATTTGGTATTTCATTTGGTCAATACAGAATCAATTAGATTTGTTATTTGGTCAGTACAGAATCAATTTGGTATTTAAATTTGGTCAATGTAGAATCGTGAAGTTTCTACTTCCTGTCTAGTCGGCTGCTCTTAGTGAACCACAAAGTCGCAGCATTCATAGCGAATGCTGATACCGCCCACTAGGTATATGGGGGCGTGCCAACAAACTTGGATTATTGTTTACTTTGAACGACACTAGCACAGTAATCTCAGAACTTCTCTAGGCAAGATTTTTGTTTTTAAACGATTGTTTTTCACTAACGTTTGACCTCATGCCTGTGAGGTGTTCTGTGTCTGGCTGTGCTAATTACAAACAAGAGTGAACATTTGTTATCTTTCTACCTACCAGAGATTCACCCAGATGCAGCCAGTGGTTTGTGGCTATCAAGAATTATGTTTAAAGTGACCAAAGATTATCAGAGGGATTTTCAGGCTGAATTGATGGGGAAATCCATTTCAATGACAACTGAGAAGTGAAGCGATACCATTGTTTTATTTCCTCTTCACAACAAATACGGAGGATTCTTGATTAGAGGTAACTTTAGCTAGCATGCTAACCTAGCTGGACTAGGTAAATTAGCTAGCTAATGTTACAGTCCTGTATTGAAATCTGAAAGACATCAGCTAAATCCTATAGCTAGCTAGCTATCTTTTGTATACACACTCTCAATCAATTTAGGTTATGCCATGGTAGTCACTGCTAAAGTGGTACCTTCAGCAGAGTAAACATGTTTGTTCGTTCTATCTTTGACTAGCGTTAGCTAACGTAAACTAGTTAACGTTAGCCAACAAGAGTAGCTCAATCTGGTTGCCATCTATATCACACCTTTGTATGGAAAACACTCCGTCACTAAAAAATAAAGTTTTCAATATAGCTAGCTAACGCACGCTCTGTTTGTGTGTTGGTAGCAATAATTATATTTTATTAGGATATATTTTAGTCCTCATTTGGACTAGTCTTCCAAGAGTCCTTAAATGTTAAAATAAAATTGTATAATACAATCACATTTTCACATATAACACATTGTTACAAACATAACACTTAATACACAAACATATTGACCAGATCAATACTCTAACAGTCTGAAATGATACATTGAAATGATACATTGATTCCTTCATCTGCCATCTGACAATAAGTGTCCAGCACAACCTTCCAATTTATTATATTTAAATGGTTCTACCATATTGTTTGAATTTATATATTGAAAGGTTTCTGGTTTGCTCAGATAAATTATTACATTTCTTTATTGCTCAATGTTCTTTTGCCTATTTTTGTATTCATGTTACGTGATGAAATTGCTATACAATATGATCTTGTTGCCATCTGATGCACATTCAAATGTCATAAAAAATCAACACTGCAGAGCTCTCCCTGTCCTCTGCCGTGCCCTGATTGTATTAATGCTGATGATATCTGGAAATGTGCATGTACGCCCTGGCCAATCTAATGTTGCTAGCCCCAATTCGGACTTGTGCTCTGATATCTGCTTCACTGATTTTTGCTCTCATAAAAGCCTGTCTTTTCTGCACGTTAACACTAGAAGCTTATGAACTAAAATGTATCAATTGAAAGTTTGGGTTCACAGCTCCAATCCACATGTGTTGTTCATTACTGAGACGTGGTTAAGAAAGAGTGTTTTGAACACTGATGTTAACCTTTCTGGKTATAACATTTTTCGGCAAGACAGATCTTCCAAAGGTGGTGGAGTGGAAATCTTTACCAAGGAACACCTTCAGTGCTCAGTTGTCTCCAACAAGTCTGTCCCTAAACAATTTGATTTGCTGGTTTTAAGCATTAAACTTTCAAATAGCTCTTTGTTGACTGTTTCTGGGTGTTATCGTCCTCCATCAGCACCGGCCTGTACCCTACCTGCCCTAAGCTCTCTCCTGGCCCCTTACACTAAGTCTGAATTTCTCCTGAATTTGTCCTAAACTGGGACATGCTTAAACCACCTGACCAAGTCCTAAAGCAATGGGACTCCCTAAATCTTTCTCAGATTATTACCAATCCCACAAAGAATGACTCCTAACACACAGAAAAGGCTACTCTCCTCGATGTCATCCTCACAAATAATCCTGATAGGTATCAGTCTGGTGTTTTCTGTAATGACCTTATTGATCACTGTTTTACAGCCTGTGTTCATAATGGCTGCTCGGTGAAACGACCTGTCCTGATTTGTCATAGACGCTTGCTAAAAAACTTTAATGAGCAAGCCTTCCTTCATGACCTGGCCTCTTTAAATTGGTATAGAATCAGCTTGATCTCCTCTGTCGAAGACGCTTGGACCTTCGTTTTTGATATTTACAGTGGTATTGTTAACAAACACGCCCCCATAAAGAAAATGAGAATTAAAAACATGTTCAGCCCCTGGTTCGACAGTGATCTGGCAGTGTTACTCCACCTCAAGAATTCCATTTGGCGAAAGGCTCAGCACACACATACTCAGGCTGACTGGCTTTCGTTCAGGCAAATGAAAAATAAGTGCACTCAGGCTATCCGGAAGGCCAAAGTTAGTTAATTTAAGGCTCAGTTCTCTCTCTGTGGGTCTAACCCCAAGAAGTTCTGGAAAACAGTTAAAGACCTAGAGAATAAACCCTCCTCCTCCACAGCTGCCCATGTCTCTTAATGTTGATTATGTGGTTGTTACTGACAAGGAGCACATGGCTGAGCTCTTTAATCACCACTTCATTAAGTCAGGATTCCTATTTGACTCAGCAATGCCTCATTGACCGTCCAACACTTCCTCATCTCCCACCCTTTCTAATGCGACTAGTCCTGCTGCTCCTCCCTCTTTTCCTCCTGCCCCGCTACAAAGTTTCTCCCTGCAAGCAGTCACAGCCTGAGGTGCTAAAGGAACTCCTTAAACTTGACCCCCAAAAACATCTGGGTCAGACGGTTTAGAATATTTCTTCTTTAAGGTTGCTGACCCTATCATCGCCGAGACTGTCTCTCCTCTCTGGGGAGGTTCCCATTGCTTGGAAGGCAGCCACAGTGCGTCCTTTATTTCAAGGGGGAGATCAAGCTGATCCGAACTGTTATAGGTCAAATTCTATTTTGCCCTTTTTATCAAAAGTGTTGGGGGGAAAAAACGTATTGATGTCTATAGTGKTCTCTCTGGTATACAATCTGGTTTCCGCTCMGGTATGSATGTGTCACTRCAACCTTAAAGGTCCTAAATGATGTCACCATTGCTCTTGATTCTAAGCAATGTTGCGCTGCTATTTTTATTGACCTGGCCAAAGCTACAAGATACGGTATACCATTAAATTCTTGTGGGACGGCTAAGGAGTGTTGGTGTCTCTGAGGGGTCTTTGGCCTGGTTTGCTAACTACCGCTCTCAAAGAGTGCAGTGTATAAAGTCAGAGCATCTGCTGTCTCAGCCACTGCCTGTCACCAAGGGAGCACCCCAAGGCTCAATCCTAGGCCCCACACTCTTCTCAATTTACATCAACAACATAGCTCAGGCAGTAGGAAGCTCTCTCATCCATTTTCTACAACAAAGCTTTCTTAGTATCCAACAAGCTTTCTCTGCCCTTAACCCTGTTCTGAACACCTCCAAAACAAAGGTTATGTGGTTTGGTCAGAAGAATGCCCCTCTCCCCACAGGTGTTATTACTACCTCTGAGGGTTTATAGCTTGAGGTAGTCACCTCATACAAGTACTTGGGAGTATGGCTAGACGGTACAGTGTCCTTCTCTTAGCACATATCAAAGCTGCAGGCTAAAGTTAAATCTAGACTTGGTTTCCTCTATCGTAATCACTACTCTTTCACCCCAGCTGCCAAACTAACCCTGATTCAGATGACCATCCTACCCATGCTAGATTACAGAGACGTAATTTATAGATCGACAGGTAAGGAGGCTCTCGAGCGCCTAGATGTTCTTTACCATTCGGCCATCAGATTTGCCACCAATGCTCCTTATAGGACACATCACTGCACTCTATACTCCTCTGTAAACTGGTTATCTCTGTTTACCCGTCGCAAGACCCACTGGTTGTTGCTTATTTATAAAACCCTTAGGCCTCACTCCCCCCTATCTGACATACCTACTGCAGCCCTCATCCTCCACATACAACACCTGTTCTGCCAGTCACATTCTGCTAAAGGTCCCCAAAGCACACACATCCCTGGGTCGCTCCTCTTTTCAGTTCGCTGTAGCTAGCAACTGAAACGAGCTGCAAAAAAACACWAMAAATTGACAGTTTTATCTCAATCTCTTCATTTAAAGACTCAATCATGGACACTCTTACTGACAGTTTTGGCAGCTTTGTGTSATGTATTGTTGTCTCTACCTTCTTGCCTTTTGTGCTGTTGTCTGTGCCCAATAATGTTTGTACCATGTTTTGTGCTGCTACCATGTTGTTGTCATGTGTTGCTGCCATGCTATGTTATTGTCTTAGGTTTCAATTTATGTAGTCTTGTGGTGTGTTTTGTCCTATATTTTTCTTTTTAATCCCAGCTCATGTCCCTGCAGGAGGCCTTTTGGTAGGCCATTATTGTAAATACGAATGTTGCCTAGTTAAATAAAGGTTAAATKAAAAAAGTATATTTTCTGTTGGGATAACACATAGATGGTGGACTAGTAGTAATCCTAGTATTGACTGAATGTCTGTCTCTTAGCAACTGAATACTGTTGTGAGTGGAGTTTGGCCSCTTTAAATGGTGTACATTGTGAAATAAAATAAGCATTTTTTATGATCTTGTTGATGACCAACCAAGAGCATTGTGCGTGACTACAACAGAAGAACCATATCTCCACCTTAAAAACAATCCTTACTGCTTTGTTCTGTCCAATCTGCAGCCTCCTAATTTAACTTGTTGTTTGTTGCATTTCCCCAGACTACAGAACAGTAGTTCACCTGTCTCTCAATTAATGCTTGGGTTGTTTGCTTCAAGAATCTTTAACGGGTATGTCACGGCCGATGCTGGAAGAAGACCAAGGTGCAGAGTGGTGAGCGTACATATTCCTTTTTATTGAATGTCGCCAACAAAACAATACAAAACGACCGTGAAGCTTAAGGACTATAGTGCCACAAACAAAGACAACTACCCACAACGAAAGGAGGGGAAAAAGGSCTACCTAAGTATGGTCCCCATTTAGAGACAACGATAGACAGCTGTCCCTGATTGAGAACCATACCCCGGCCAAAACATAGAAACACAAAATCATGTAAAATCATTGTACAGATGAAGGTACCACGTTCATCTGTACAAACATTAGTACGCAAATATAAACACCATGGAACCACGCAGCCGTCATACCGCTCAGGAAGGAGACGTGGAGGTGCGTACTTTGGTGCGAAAAGTGCAAATCAATCCCAGAACAACAGCAAAGGACCTTGTGAAGATGCTGGAGGAAACRGGTACAAAAGTATCTATATCCACAGTAAAACGAGGCCTATATTGACATAACCTGAAAGGCCGCTCAGCAAGGAAGAAGCCACTGCTCCAAAACCACCATAAAAAAGCCAGACTACGGTTTGCAACTGCACATGGGGACAAAGACTGTACTTTTTGGAGAAATGTCCTCTGGTCTGATGAACCAAAAATAGAACTGTTTGGCCATAATGACCATCGTTATGTTTGGAGGAAAAAGGGGGACGCTTGCAAGCCGAAGAACACCATCCCAACCGTGAAGCACGGGGGTCATGTTGTAGGGGGGCTTTTCTGCAGAAGGGACTGGTGCACTTCACAAAATAGATGGCATTATGAGGAAGAAAAATTATGTGGATATATTGAAGCAACATCTCAAGACATCAGTCAGGAAGTTAAAGCTTGGTCGCAAATGGGTCTTCCAAATGGACAATGACCCCAAGCATACTTCCAAAGTTGTGGCAAAATGGCTTAAGGATAACAAAGTCAAGGTATTTGAGTGGCCATCACAAAGCCCTGACATCAATCCCATAGAAAATTTGTGGTCAGAACTGAAAAAGCGTGTGCGAACAAGGAGGCCTACAAACCTGATTCAGTTACACCAGCTCTGTCTGGAGGAATGGGACAAAATTCACCCAACTTATTGTGGGAAGCTTGTGGAAGGCTACTCGAAACGTTTGACCCAAGTTAAACCAATTTAAAGGCAATACTACCAAATACTAATTGAGTGTATGTAAACTTCTGATCCACTGGGAATGTGATGAAAGAAATAAAAGCTGAAATAAATCATTCTCTCTACTATTGTTCTGACATTTCACATTCTTAAAATAAAGTGGTGATCCTAGCTGACCTAAAACAGGGATTTTTAACTAGGATAAAATGTCAGGAATTGTGAAAAACTGAGTTTAAATGCATTTGGCTAAGGTGTATGTAAACTTCCGACTTCAACTGTAGGTGGACTGTTCACTGTCAGTTAGATATAACTGTACCCAATTCAATGCTGCCTCCTCAAACCCATAATGCAATAATTTTGTCCAAATTATTTCATGATCCACTAAATCAAATGCTGCACTAAAATGTGAATTTCTATAAATTGTCTATGGTTGGTTAGTTGGTTCTCTGCCGGCTAGCAATCTTGTTGCCAATTTAGTGACGCTAGCTAACAGTAAGCTGACAGTATTGTCAGCTAAGCTAGTCAGTCTTATAGAGATCATTATGGGGTGGTTAAATTGTGTATTGTTGTAGTTGGTACATAATCTGATTCCACAAGTATGTGTTTTCAACCCCGAGGTTTGCACAAGGTGGAGGTAAATTGGAAAAAATGTTTACAAGCTTGGCATAAACATGAATTGGGTAGTGTTTATATGGGTTTGTGTTATGGGGTTATAGGTGGTTAGACGTAGCCCGAGGACCACAGAGAACCTTCCAGAACATACAGTATCCCAGAACATATCATACATTTAGTTTACCCCTTTCTCTGGAGTCCTTCCACAAGCTCTGTCAGGTTGGATGGGGAGCGTTACTGCACAGCTATTTTCAGGTCTCTCCAGAGATGTTGGATCGGGTTCAAGTCCGGGCTYTGGCTGGTCCACTCAAGGAAATTCAGACTTGTCCCGAAGCCACTCCTGCGTTGTCTTGGCTGTGTGCTTAGGGTCGTTGTCCTGTTTGAAGGTGAACCTTTGCCCCAGTCTGAGGTCTTGAGCATTTAGGAGCAGGTTTTCTTCAAGGATCTCTCTGCACTTTGCACCGTTCATCTTTCCCTTTATCCTGACTAGCCTCCCAGTCCCTCCACTGAAAAACATCCCCACATCATGATGCTGCCACCACCATGCTTCACTGTAGGGATGGTGCCAGGTTTCCTCCAGACATGACGCTTGACATTCAGGCCAAAGAGTTCAATCTTGGTTTCATCAGACCAGAGAATCTTGTTTGTCATGGTCTGAGATTCTTTAGGTGCCTTCTGGCAAATTCCAAGCGGGTTGTCATGTGGCTTTTACTGAGGAGTGGCTTCTGTCTGGCCACTCTACCATTAAGGCCAGATTGGTGGAGTGCTGCAGAGATTGTTGTCCTTCTGGAATGTTCTCCCATCTCCACAGAGGAACTCTGGAGCAGCTCTGTCAGAGTGACCATCGTGTTCTAGGTTAGCTCCCTGACCAAGGCCCTTCCTCCCCGATTGCTCAGTTCTGCCGGGCGGCCAGCTCTAGGAAAAGGAATTGTCTGAGAGCTCTGAGACAGGATTTGTGTCGAGGCACAGATCTGGGGAAGGGTACCAAAAAATGTCTGCAGCATTGAAGGTCGCGCGCCGATATAACAACAGTGGCCTCCATTCATTCGTTAGTTAATATGAAGCTCTTTGGATTCTTTCTCACCCTGTCCTGAGACGCTGGCGCGTTGCAGATAGGTCTATTCTTTCTTTCTCTTATATATTATCTTACTATCTCTATTTCTAGGGTCTCTGACGATGAGAAGCATGTCCAGCGGTGTAGAAGGACAACAATCGTCGGCAGCACTTGCGCTCCTAGTCTATATTCCTCTATCTATATTATGTTTTTGTTATCAATCTCTATCGTCTAATCTATATATCTCTGTATCTATTATCTCTCTCTCTACTATTGTGGCAGCATCATGATGTGGGGATGTCTATTTCACGTGATGGACGGGCAGGCAGTCAGGAAAAGGAGATGAACGTGTGCAAAGTGAGAGAGATCCTTAGAAGAAAACCTTGCCTCTAATGCTCATGCTAGTACTGGCAGGTTCGAGCCTTCAAAACGGACAACCACCCTAGCATCACAATTCATAACAATAACTGCGTGGTCGGCAGTCTGAATTCCTTGAGTGGACGCAGACCAGAGCGCCGGACTATGCTCTGATCCATCATCCTGGAGAGACTGAAATCTTCAGTACTCCCATCCCCGAGGCTTTGTAAGGACTCCAGAGAGGGTAACTAATTATGATCTCTATTGTTCTGGATACGTATGTCATGAAGGTTTCTGTGTCGCTCGGGCTACGTCTAACCACCTATAACCCATAACACAAACCCATATAAACACTACCCAATTCATGTTTTGCCAAGCTTGTAAAACTTTTTCCAATTTACCTCCACCTTGTGCAAACTCGGGGTTGAAAACCATCCTTTGGAATCAAGTTATGTACCAACTACAACAATACACAATTAAACCACCCATAATGATCTCTATAAGACTGACTAGCTTAGCTGACAATACTGTCAGCTTACTGTTAGCTAGCGTCCTAAATTGGCAACAAGATTGCTAGCCGGCAGAGAACCAACTAACCAACCATAGACAATTTATAGAAATTCACATTTTAGTGCAGCATTTGATTTAGTGGATCATGAAATAATTTGGACAAAATATTGCATTATGGGTTTGAGGAGGCAGCATTGAATTGGTCAGTTATATCTAACTGACAGTGAACAGTCCACCTACAGTTGAAGTCGGAAGTTTACAACACCTTAGCCAAATGCATTTAAACTCAGTTTTTCACAATTCCTGACATTTTATCCTAGTTAAAAATCCCTTTTTAGGTCAGCTAGGATCACCACTTTATTTTAAGAATGTGAATGTCAGGAACAATAGTAGAGAGACATGATTTATTTCAGCTTTTATTTCTTTCATCACATTCCCAGTGGATCAGAAGTTTACATACACTCAATTAGTATTTGGTAGTATTGCCTTTAATTGGTTTAACTTGGGTCAAACGTTTCGAGTAGCCTTCCACAAGCTTCCCACAATAAGTTGGGTGAATTTTGTCCCATTCCTCCAGACAGAGCTGGTGTAACTGAATCAGGTTGTAGCCTCCTTGTTCGCACACGCTTTTTCAGTTCTGACCACAAATTTTCTATGGGATTGATGTCAGGCTTTGTTGATGCCACTCAAATACCTTGACTTTGTTATCCTTAAGCCATTTTGCCCACACTTTGGAAGTATGCTTGGGGTCATTGTCCATATTGGAAGACCCATTTGCGACCAAGCTTTAACTTCTGAATGATGTCTTGAGATGTTGCTTCAATATATCCACATCATTTTCTTTCCTCGTGACGCATCTATTTTGGAAGTCACACCAGTCCCTCCTGCAGCAAAGCACCACCCACAACATGATGCTGTGCCACCCCCGTGCTTTCACGTGTTGGGATTGGATGTTCTTTCAGCTTGTCAAAGCGTCCTCCCCTTTTTCTCCCAAAGAACAATACAACAGATGGTC
>NW_019943713.1:36626-57038 GCF_002910315.2 Salvelinus sp. IW2-2015 | reverse complement strand
GACCTCATGGCTTGGTTTTTGCTCTGACATGCACTGTCAACTGTGGGATCTTATATAGACAGGTGTGCGCCTTTCCAAATCATGTCCAATCAATTGAATTTACCACAGGTRGWCKCCAATCAAGTTGTAGAAACATCTCAAGGATGATCAATGGAAACAGGATGCACCTGAGCTCAATTTCAAATCTCATAGCGAAGGGTCTGAATACTTATCTAAATAAAGTATTTCTGTTTTTTATTTTGAATACATTTGCAAACATTTCTAAAAACATGTTTTCGATTTGTCATTATGGGGTATTTTGTGTAGAATGCTGAGGATTGTTTTTTTTATTTAATCCATTTTAAAATGGAACAAAATGTGGAAAAAGTCAAGAGGTCTGAATACTTTCCGAATGCACCGTATATCAAATCAACAACTCAAGCATACCATTGTGTTAACGTGGCATGTCTGAGAACTGGCAGCATTAGGTCAGTCTCCTGCATCACCATGGCGTTGTTGACACTCTGATGTTATTATAGCCACGTCCAGCAGTTCAGCCTGACTCCATCAACTCACTTAGGATGGAGATGTGTCGTCCACAATTTAGTGACAACTGCCTCAACATACCTGTTACAGACAGGCCGCTGTGTTACTGTCAGGCCGCTGTGTTACTGTTAGGCCGCTGTGTTACTGTTAGGCCGCTGTGTTACTGTCAGACCGCTGTGTTACTGTCAGGCCCCTGTGTTACTGTCAGGCCCCTGTGTTACTGTCAGGCCCCTGTGTTACTGTCAGGCCGCTGTGTTACTGTCAGGCCCCTGTGTTACTGTCAGGCCGCTGTGTTACTGTCAGGCCGCTGTGTTACTGTCAGGCCTATGTCCAGCTGGGAAAGGATGCTGTGACCTATGTCCAGCTGGGAAAGGATGCTGTGACCTATGTCCAGCTGGGAAAGGATGCTGTGACCTTTGTCCAGGTGGGGAAAGGATGCTGTGACCTTTGTCCAGGTGGGGAAAGGATGCTGTGACCTTTGTCCAGCTGGGGGAAAGGATGCTGTGACCTTGTCCAGCTGGGGAAAGGATGCTGTGACCTTTTTGTCCAGCTGGGGAAAGGATGCTGTGACCTTTGTCCAGGTGGGGGAAGAATGCTGTGACCTTTGTCCAGGTGGGAAAGGATGGCTGGTGACCTTTGTCCAGCGTGGGGGATAAGGATGCTGTGACCTTTGGTCCAGGCTGGGGAAAGGGATGGCTGTGGACTTTGTCCAGCTGGGAAGAGGATGCTGTGATCCTCTGTCGCTGGTGGAAAGGATGCTGATGACTTATGTCCAGTGGGGAAACGAATGCTCGTACTTTCCAGAAAGGACGCTAATGATTGTCCCAGACGGTGGAGAAAGGTGCGTACCATGTCGTGGAGCTGCTTGACTGTTGCTCAGCTGGGGAAAGGATGCTGACCTATGTAGACTCGGAAAGGTCGTGATTATGTCAGCTGGGAAGACTGTACTAGCATCGGAAATGGATGCTGTGACCTTTCCAGGCTGAGGGAAAGGATGCTGTGACCTTTGTCCAGGTGGGAAGAATTGGACTTTGTCCAGTTCGGAAAGGATGTCTGGTTGACCTTTGTCCAGGTGGGGAAAGGATGCTGTGACCTATGTCCAGGTGGGGAAAGGATGCTGTGACCTTTTGTCCAGCTGGAAAAGGAGCTTGTGACTATCATCCAGCTTGGGAAAGGAGCTGTGACCTATATCCAGCTGGGAAAGGATGCTGTGACCTTTGTCCAGGCTGGGGAATAGGGGTGTGACCTTTGTCCAGCGTGGCATAGGATGCTGTGACCTTTGTAGGTGGAGACTCTATGTCAGGTGGAAAGGATGCTGTGACCTTTTGTCACATGGGGGGAAAGGAATGCTGGTGACCTATGTCCAGTGGGGAAAGGATGCGGTGACCTTGTCCAAGTGAGGGGAAAAGGATGCTGGACCTTATGTCCAGGTGGGAAAGGATGCTGTGACCTATGTCCAGTGGGAAAGGATGCTGTGACCTTTGTCCAGCGTGGGGAAAGGATGTGCTTGCGGTGGACCTGTCTTTGTCCAGGTGGGGAAAGGATGCTGTTGACCTTTGTCCAGTGGTGCGGGAAGGATGTGCTTGTGACCTATGTCTCAGGTGGGGAAAGGATGCTGTGACCTATTCGTGAAGCCTGTAGTGGGGAAAGGATGCTGTGACCTTCCTGTCCAGTGGGGACGAAAGATGCTTAGAACCTTTGAGTCCTAGCCTGGGAAAGGATGTGCTGTTGACCTGAGAGGTCCAGCTGGGAAAGGATGCTGTGACCTATAGTTCCACTGGGAAAGGAATGCTGAGTAGACCTATGTCCAGCTGGGAAAGGACATGACTGTCCAGATGGGGAAGGAGCTGTGACCTTATGATATCCAGGTGGGAAAGAGGATGTCTGTGACCTTTGTCCAGGTGGGGAGAAAGGATGCTGTGACCTTTGTCCAGTGGGGAAAGGATGCTGTGGACCTTTGTTGTCCTGGGTGGGGAGGACATGGTGCCGCTGTGTCATAGCTGACCTAATCCAGCCTGGGAAAGGATGCTGTGACCTTTGTCCAGGTGGGAAAGGATTGCTGTCGACCTTTGTCCAGGTGGGAAGAGGATGCTGTGACCTTTGTCAAGGTGGGGAAAGGATGCTGTGACCTATGTCCGGGTGGGGAAAGGATGCTGTGCCTTTGTCAGGGGAAGTGCTTGACCTTTGTCCAGTGGGGAAAGGACTCGCCTGTGAACTCCTATGTCACAGCTGGGGAAAGGATGCTGTGACTAATGCTTCGATGCGGGACTGATGTCAGCTGGGAAAAGCTGTGACCTATATCCAGCTGGGAAAGGGGCTGGTGACCTTGAGTCCTAGAGTGGTGGAAGGAGAGCTGTGACCTTTGTCCAGGTGGGGAAAGGATGCTGTGACCTTGTCCAGGTGGGAAAAGGAGCTGTGACCTTTGTCAGGTGGGGAAAGGATGCTGTGACCTTTGTCCAGGACTGGGGAAAGGATGCTGTGACCTTGTCCAGCTGGGGAAAGGATGCCTGTGACCTATGTCCAGCTGGGGAAAGGATGCTGTGACCTATGTCAGCTGGGAAGGATGTGTGACCTAATGTCCAGCTGGGAAAGGACATGTGACCTTATATCCAGCTGGGAAAGGATGTGCTTTGTCCGTGGGAAGGATGCTGTGACCTTTGTCCAGCGTGGGGAAAAGGATGCTGTGACCTTTGTCCAGGGGTGGGCGAAAGGATGCTGTGACCTATGTCCAGCTGCGCGCGCACAATTAGGGATGGCCTAGTAGACCGTATGTCGCTCAGTCTTGAGAGGGAAAGGATATCTGTGACCTCTCTATATGTCCAGTCTGGGGAAAGATGTTGTGACCTAGGTGTCCGCTGGTAAATTGGATGTGTGAACCTCAAGTCCAACGCCGAGGAGGCGTAACGCCCTCCAGGCTGACTCCACCACTATGTCTGGAGACCCAGCCCTGCTCCATGCTCTTTTAGTAGTTTTTGTCCTGTAAATCCTGGAATCCTTACTGTCCGTTAAGACATTTGGCAGTTTTCTGAAGCTGGGCGCCATGTTTGCTGTGAAAATAAAAGGGATAAGTTTATATTTAATAAACAAAATGATATCCATTTTAAATCACAGTGAGCAGACTGGATTAAATGTTATCCATTTTAAATCACAGTGAGCAGACTGGATTAATAACAATAAAATGAAGTGTATAAACTCCAGCTCCCTATGTTGTTATCTCTAGTTACTTGCTGAAGCATATATTGACCACAAACCCACACACAAAGACACACCAGCATAAGCAAGTGCAAAGGATATCGCTTGTGCATTTTAATTCATAATTAACATGATGACCCTAGCCTATYTGTTATCAAGACAGTGTTTTCCCTATTAACTTACCCTATAACTATGTCTAGTCCAATTAGGTACATGAATTTAAACTTTTTAAAAGGCCATCCCCCAGAGCCTGGTTCCTTTTCAGGTTTCCTCCTAGGTTCCTGCCTTTCTAGGGTGTTTTTCCTAGCCACCATGCTTCTACATTTGCAATGCTTGCTGTTTGGGGTTTTACGCTGGGTTTCTGTACAGCACTTTGTGACATTGGCTGATAAAATAAAGAGCTTTATAAATACATTTGATTGATAGAGTTACTGTAGCTACACAGTCTGTAAATCTCGTTATCTGTGCTAACATGTTACTGTAGCTTAATACACTGATTTTACTTGTTAGATATTTCGATCGATGATGATGATCAATGAAAACAGCAGATAACAAAACATCGTATCTACTTTAGAAAAGAAAGATCGCGAAAATGACCTGAGAGGAAATATATTTTTCCATTGACCTCTTCTAGYGTTTAAAGGTCCCGCAATAGATCTATCCTCATTCGTCAATTCTTGGTTACATCTTGGTTGCACTGGCGTCTCGGATTGGTTGGCGAGTGCAATTCTTGGTTGGAGACGGCGATCTGATTGGTTGTCACAACCAGACATTTCCTCGACTCACGTATGTTAGGTGGGCGGCGCCTTCGTTTTTAGACAGTTACCTGTATAATGTGGATGCTTCTGAAACTTCAYGTATATCCCTTGAGGTCTGGTGATAAAAAGTGTTGTTCCCTGACCGGGAATCGAACCCGGGCCGCGGCGGTGAGAGCGCCGAATCCTAACCACTAGACCACCAGGGAAACTGAAGGGTAAAGTAGTTGTAATTGTTCATAACTGTTGATAACTATACTGAACAACAATATAAACGCAACATATAACAATTTCAAAGTTTTTACTGAGTTACATTTCATAGAAGGATATCAGTCAATTTAAATGAATTCATTAGGCCCTAATCTATGGATTACACATGACTGGGCAGTTGCGCAGCCACTTGGGAGCTAGGTCATAGGCCCACCCACTTGGGAGCTAAGCCCACCCACTGGGGAGCCAGGCCCAGCCAATCAGAATGAGTTTCCCCCCACAAAAGGGCATTATTATAGAGTCACTTTAACTCTACGTACATATTACCTCAACTACCTAGACTAACCGGTGCCCCCCGCACATTGACTCTGTACCGGTACCCCCTGTATATAGCCTCGCTATTGTTATTTTACTGCTGCTGTTTAATTATTTGTTTATTTTATTTTAAATGTTTTACTTATTTATTTTTTACTTAGCACTTATTTTTCTTAAAACTGCATGGATCCTACCCTTTCACCCCCCCCCAATTTTCGCCTAAAATAACATACCCAAATCTAACTGCCTGTAGCTCAGGACCTGAAGCAAGTATTCTTGTTACCATTTGAAAGGAAACACTTTGAAGTTTGTGGAAATGTGAAATGAATGTAGAAGAATATAACGCATTAGATCTGGTAAAAGATAATACAAAGAAAAAAACATGAATAATTTTGTCTTTTTTTTGTACCGTCATCTTTAAAATGCAAGAGAAGGGCAATAATATATTATTCCAGGCCAGGCACAATRTAGTGTATGTGCAAAGTTTTAGACTGATCCAATGAACCATTGCATATATGTTGAAAATGTTAATAAATGTTCAAGTTCATAATTGTGCACTCTCCACAAACAATGGCATGGTATTCTTTCACTGTAATAGCTACTGTAAATTGGACAGTGCAGTTAGATTGACAAGAATTTAAGCTTTAAGCTTTCTGCTCATATCAGATATGTCTATGTCTTGGAAAATGTTCATGTTACTTACAACCTCATGCTAATCACATTAGCCTACGTTAGCTCAACTGTCCCGTGGGGGGACACCGATCCTGTAGACGTTAAGGGCTTGTAAGTAAGCATTTCACTGTAAGGTCTACTACGCCTGTTGTATTCGGGCGCATGTGACAAATAAAATTTGATTTGATTATTGCAGACGGATAGTCTCAGATGATCCCACAGGTGAAGAAACTGGATGTGGAGGTCCTGGGCTGGCGTGGTTACACGTGGTCTGCGGATGTGACAAATGACAAATTCTCTAAAACAATGTTGGACGCAGCATACCGTAGAGAAATGAACATTCAATTCTCTTGCAACAGCTCTGTTGGACATTCCTGCAGTCAGCATGCCAATTCCACACTCTCTCAACTTAAGACATCTGTGGCATTGTGCTGTGTGACAAAACGGCAAATGTTAGTGGCCTTTTATTGTCCCCAGCACAAGGTGCACCTCTGTAATAATCATGCTGTTTAATCAGCCTCTTGATACGCCACACCTGTCAAGTGGTTAGATTATCTTGGMAAAGGAGAAATGTTCAATTGACAGGGATGTAAATAAATTTGTGCCCACAATTTGAAAGAAATAAGCTTTTTGTGCATGTGAAACATTTCTGGGATATTTTATTTCAGCTCATAAAACATGGGACCAACACTTTACATGTTGTGTTTATATTTTTGTTCAGTATAGTTATATATATATATATTTTTATACTTTCGTCCTAGAGAATGCTTTATTGCTTTGGAAATATAAAGTCAAGTTCAAGTTTTTATTTTATAWAGCCCTTCGTACATCAGCTAATATCTCGAAGTGCTGTACAGAAACCCAGCCTAAAAACCCAAACAGCAAGCAATGCAGGTGTAGAAGCAGTACATAAACATATGTATCCCATGCCAATAAAGCCCTTAAATTGAATTTAAAATTGTATTGTATTTCCTGTTCACTTTTTTCTCCAGAGGAAACAACTCAGCCAACCCACTGTGCGTTACCTAAGATCGAGCCCCGCCTAGTCTCTTCAGCTATTGTCGTCGCATCGTAGTATAAAAAGGACTCACCACCCTTCATTCAAGCAAGACATTTACTGCAGACATATCGTTGGAGGGTTTTTATTTACCCAAAACGTATTTTCAAATGGGCCCCGTCGCCTAGCGTTTACTCTCCTAAGCCTCGCCTATTGAGTTGGGTGCTGTTAAACGTCAGCACGGCTGGTTAACAAAAAGGTGAGATTTGCTTAAAAACGGCTGTTTGATGAGACTAAAACGATGCTAGCTACTATAATGCTAGAAAAAAAAGATGCCCGGTTGTTGCTTGTTTTTGGACGTTTGTATATGGCAACATCACTAAGTCATCCTGATTTCAGCCTTCTAGACTATTTTTATTTTCTTCTGTAGCTAATATGTTTGTTGCTACGCTCAATTTTCATGTGTGCTAATACTGCCAGGCAAAATCATATATAATAATATAACGAATTCCATGGACAGATCAAAAGTTTAGCTAGTTAACGTTAGTCGAGCTAGCTTTGTTTTCTTCAGCATACACAGACCACCAAATGTTATGTTCTGTTTAAAACCMGTGTTCGTCGTTTTTTCACCCAAATTCCCAAGAATGAGAACATTGTCATTGTTAGCCAAACGGCTAGCAAAACATAGTTAGGCGCCTAGTTATCTAATGTAACGTAGTTATCTAACGTAACGTTTTATCTACAGTAGCAAGCTACCTTTTTTGGTAACGTTATGTACCGCAGCGAATGACTGCTGTTTGAAATCATGGGCTTGATGTAGGTCGAATGGTCCTGGGTTAAGCACCCCGACGTGAGGGGTACATTTTCATATGGGAAATATTTAAAGTAGTGTATTTTGTGTTCGGTAGWAACGTTATTGGATGCCTAAAAGTCACAGACCATATGTGTAGGCAGGCTACCACTAACATTTTGAGGCAGCATTGCGTAAATATTTTATTTMACTAAGTCAGTTAAGAACAARTTATTATTTTACAATGATAGCTAAGTGTGAAGTAACCGTTTACTATTTGGCTTATTACTTACTGTTTGTACTTAGCCACCCATGTATTCTGAAGAGCTGAGTAGGAGCAATGTCGTTACAAAAACCTGTGCAGTAATGTCTTATTGTCTTGATTTCAGTATTTAAATGTTATATATTTAATTAGGTTATTGAATTTAATGTYTTTCAGTTGTAATGCACAAGTTGAATGATTGTATTGATACATTCAACTTGTAGTTAATTACTTGACATTGACTGAATATTCCATTCTGCAAATTCTTAATTAAACGCAATTCAGATGTTGCATTTGTTTCACCTTTAATTAACAAACCATTTTAATTTAATCAATGTTTAATATATTTACGTTCTCCGATGCATTCCGTTTTAAAATGCAGACTCAACCAGAGACATCCTTACACTGCCTGCCGGGAAAGTTAGAGAACAGAGAATCAAAACGCTTTGGCTATAAACTGTTATGACCCAATTCTTGTAAGTTAAGACTCTGGAACATGGATGTGCTTCCTGTAACCCCTCTATTGTGCTCATAAGCCACCTTAGAAGGGAGTGTCCCGCAATTATTATTTTTTCTTCCAKTTTTGGCACCCATAATAGTTGAATAGCCCTTCTAAGGATAACTTTATCACTCCCTATTTTAATGTTGCTCTTGTGACAACTTGGTTTGAACCAGGTCTCCGACATGTCACGACTGTTAGCACACTTGGCTAAAGCCCATAGGGATGAGTTCAGGAAGCTATAACAAGTCTTAGTCTCCAGGAAGGTTTACTCATCAAGGGTGTGGTTCAACGAAGATACGTTTCACCTCCWATGACCTCTTACACAGATCACAGTACCGATATAACTGACTGTGTTTGAAACCAGGTGTACTGCACAACACATTCTGTGGCAAGCAGGAGGGGTCTGTGCACCCCTCTTAATGAGTGGAGGGGGGGGGGGATTGTGATCCATACATGTGATTACCAGACTGACTACAGCATGTAGGTAACGTTCGTGTAAGCTTGCGGGTCGTCGAGTGTGACGCCGGCGCGCTCGGGACGGTCTTAAGACGTGTGCGTTTGACCTGAAATGGGGTTCTAAACCGCAGACGGTCTCTTGTGTAAGCCCGCCCATAGATCACTCCTGCTTACTTCAAGCGCTCCGTTAAGTTATTATATTGAGTCGTTGGTCCCGACACAAATGACTTGTTACATATCCGGTCCCCCCCCCCCCCCACCCCCCCCCCGACTCCTTGAAAAGACCCATCCAAGACAAAGGACCAATGAGGCTTTAGCTCAACAGGCTAAATGAATCTGAATGATTCATCAACTAAATATTAAATATTCAGCTTAAAATAAAATGCGACTTCATTTTTATGAAATAATGAGTCAATTTCAACATTTACATATTAAAAAAATATATAAAAAAATCCTAATGCAATATTATGGTATTCAAATACAATTTGTTGGCACAGAAATCGTTCCATAGTCTATGTACCAATGTGTCTGACTCAAACCTCCTTTCTTCAGGGTTTCTAACGCATGATTCACAAGTTCGTAAGAATGGCAGCGATCAACGCAGCGGTTCTCTTGTGGCAACCCATGACTACTACCGAGTGAGTAGCTCTCGGCGCGGTCATGTCTTTCAACTAAGCCCTCAGGCGCTAAATCAATCAAGCTCTTTTTTTTTCTTCGTCTTCAGAAAGATTGAATCAGTTATGATTTCACTTCAGCCTTCAACAGTAGTGTGTTCTCAAAGCACTCTCATATCTCTGAATTTAGCACAAACAGTTCTTGGGACAGTTAGGCTATCTTGCCACAGATTATGTCAATGTCACACCAAATGACAAGGGTTGACCGACGCACAAACAGATTCTGACTCATGCTAGTGGTCTCTTCTTGCCTGTACCTTGTGTCAGGGTTTCCCAAATTCGGTCTCACATTTGTTTTTTTGTGCCCTGGCACTAACGCTGATTCAGATAATCAAAGGTGGATGAGTTGTTAAACTGAATTAGCTGTGTAGTTCTAGGGAAAATACCAAAACGTGGCCCCACGAACGAGTTTGGGGAAACCCTGCCTTATTTGACGGAGTGGTTTCTCTTGTATTGGTAGAGGTGGGGGGGGGGGGCTTGTGAGGTGACTGACTTGTTTTGCCCTGTCTAACCCTAGACTATGACAGGTGTATTCTCTTGAGACCAGTATGAACTTGTTGGGATCTCACCTCTTGGTCATGAATGGGTTGCATTCTATTGTCCTATCCTGATACGGTGATGGGATTATGGATGAATTTGTGATTAATATCCTGGGAAAGAGCTTGTGAGGGTGTTTGTATTTTATGCGCGTTGTCCTCTCTCTTACCTTCACGATGGGTTTTTTTCAGGGCGCATCGGCTCCACCTCCAGCAGCAGCGCTCCTGTGGCAGTTAAGAGTACAGTGGGGAGGTCATTCCACACCCATCCAGGTACACAAGCAATATGGGCGACGGTGGGAAATGTGTCTGATGGGGGGGGGCACCTGGTGGCATTGTATGAGAGACGGAGAAACCCAACAATGCCACCCCTCTTCATACCATGCCACCAGTGCCCTAACCTCCCCCCATGTTCAGGGGAGGTGTTATTTGAGTGTCTTGCCTGGCTGCGTCACTACCTGGTACGGCAACTGCTTGGCATCTGACCTCAAGGCGCTACAGATGGTAGTGAGCTCGGCCCAGTAAATCATGGGGGGGGGGCCGAGCTCCCTGCCATCCATGACCTTTATACCAGGCGCTGTCAGAGGAAGGACCTGCGCTACACAGCTGATTCAAATGACCAACTCGTCAAGCTTTTATTTTTAATCAGCTGTAGTGCTGATTAGGACTGACCTTGGGGAACCCTGAGCCAGTGAACAGATTGCTGATTTGCTGTACAGCTATACGATCAGGTGCAAATGTCAAATTTTTGTGCAGGAGTTTTGCCATAAGAAATATGCTGCACCAAATTTATTTATTTTCAATCAATAATATACAGTTTACTTTGCAAGCTCACCAGCAATGAGGCATGAAGCAACAATTTACTAGCATAGGCCTACTGGTCTTTTGGTATGTTAAAATTGCTTGACATTTTATAATTTACTTACGAAGCTTGCGTTTAGGAATTTGTTCAAATAAATGATTACAGTGGTAAGGACGTGACCTAAGCTTCTACACCTGTGTTGCTGGGTTTTCTGTAYGGCACTTTGWGACATCAKCTGATGTAAGAAGGGCTTTATAAATACATTTGATTGATAATTMATCTCAAATCCCGAMAGTGAAGARCACSTTGTTCTCTTGTTTAAATGTTTGCTGTTGCTTTAAATGTGTTTGTGGGAACTCATACATTCCATCTTATCCTACAATAATTGCTAGCGTATCATCTTCCCTACACCGTTTACTGCAACCGCTTAGGCATTTCTGTTTCGTAAGATGTTCATTTAGCCTACTGTTTACTTACCCTCTGAATGGGCGCAATGAATATTGTGCACATGAACGTTCACAAGACTCATGAGGTAGAACAGTCCTCGTTGAACTGTAATGGTGTCTTGTGTACAGTTGGCTATGTGATTATAAAGTCAAATGCACATTTTCATGGGGTGACGGGCTGGAGAAATACAGTAGTTACACAGCCAACTGTGGGGGGGGGGGGTGGACAATGATTGTCCTCTTACAACCTCAACTGCAACAGTTCATGATTTGTCACCTACAATGGAGCCTAGCCCTTAAGCCTGGTGATGCGTGGTGACGTAAGGTTGCCTTGCTGTGAGTGGACTCGGACGATGCGCTGTCTCAGTCTAGGGTGACCACATGTTGTGCGGAATAGACATACATTCTAACACCACTGAAGCTGCTGGTGATGTTTGACGATAGGCGTATGTTTAACAATCATATTTCTCAAATCCTTTCGGGCTGAACTTGGAGGAGATTTTGGCCTAACTACTTACAGAATGTGTGCTTCTGAAGAGCTACAAATATTAGGCTGGAAGGTAATTTCGTTAAACTTGTGAGGCTCTCGTTGCTCATTAGAAGTGACGTTAGATTTGATACTGGAGCTAAGCAGTTTACTTCGAATCGGTGGGCTGATGCCTGTTTCACTTTATCAGAAGCACTTGATCAATGCTGTGATAATTTTCTTTTTCTCTTTAAACAACCACCTGTTTGGTAGACAGAAGCTGTGCACTCGCTACGGGGTGTGGGACGTCATCTATAATTTAACTGCTCTAAATTCCTTTGACCAGTAGGTGTCACTAGTGTACACTGATCAAATCCTCGAGGGATGAAACTATTTTTGACAATTGGATGGAAAACTCKTAATTTTTTTGCATCCCTTTTTCGGTATCCGTAACTAACATTTCCTGATACCAAACGAATGTATCCTCGGCCAAATATTCTGACTTTCACAACGGCCACATGTGGTCTCGTTTCGGCATCAATTCGTGCTGCCGTTGGGTTCCGCGGAGCGTCGCTTGACAGCTTCTCAATGGMGCTTGTTTAGTTATGTTGGATCAAAGCTGAATCTTTCTTGGAAARTCTTTTTATTTTAAACCTTTTTAACTAATGATTTAGTATTCTATATAACMCAACCAACTGTAATAGCATGTTACTGTTACACCAAAAACACATTTGTCATTTTATAAAGGATGGTTTGCTGATTAGCCCCAAACATGACTCAACAGTACACACCACTAGGCAGAATGCTGTGATTTGAAACAAAATACAGGAAGGCTATATAGTTTAACAATCTGCCCACAAAAAAAAAGTAATTCAAGAACTAAATGCATATTCCCATGAAACAGAAATCAAATGATTGGCATGCAGACAGTTTGGACATTTCACTGGTAAAATGTAAAGAATTATCATTGACGATGCCAACGCTTATTTTTGAAATTTGATATGAGTAACTTGGTGTTTGAGGGTATTAAAATTTGAAAGTTTTCTTAAGTGAGACAATTGAAATTTGAAGGAGGATCAATTCTATAATATTTGATGGGGGCACCTTTTTTTTTTATCAAATGTTTATTTGTGTAGGCTACATTGTACCGCAAAATCATACTGTTGTCGCACATTTGGATATTTTTAAATGTGGTCACCCTAGCTCAGTCAGTAGACTTGTAATCTATTAACCAACATGGTGAACCAATTTTTTTTTTTTTTTATGTGACATGGCACTTTGAACAATGACCTGTTGAACCCTGGGAACAATTTACTGCACATATAGTCATTCAGAGTTCTTGTTCTGTGCAGTAAAACCGTCTTATATATTGAGGCCTTTTCGTAGTTTTTGACTTTGTCCTAATCTGTTCCTAGGTCTACCAAAACAAGACTCTGGACATTGGTGGTCCAGCTTCTTCTTTGGGAAGCAGAACCAGCCAGGAATGACCACTCTGACTGAGGAGGCCCAGCAGAAGTAAGTAGACTAGGGGAGAAATGTGATGTATGAACTGGCTGTCATGGAGAGAAACGGGCTGACCAGCAACTGGCTATCATAGTGGGAACGAACAAGCTGCCCAACGTCACTCTAAATGCAGTAAGGATACGGTTTGTCACCTCATTTGACCATCCCAAAGAACCAGCTCTTTTATAAAGTGTTGCAAAACTTTTTCAAAGGTCGTACAGTGTGAACTCTCTGTAGCTGGCATGTCCAAACCCTTATTAGGGCGTGTGTCTTGCTTCCTGAATACTACCTCCCTACAACAGACATGCCTTTCTGGCACAGAGTCAGAAGTAATCAAAGCATTTCGTTTTGTAACACTAAACAAGTTGCACCCTGTTGAATACAACCTTATTTTTTCTCTCTCTCAACCTCTTCCCCCTCTTTTCCAGGGCGACGGCCATGACTTTGACCAACGGCCAGGTGACCTGCGTTGCCAGGGAGATGGTGATGAAGAGGCAGGTTAGCGACSCCGTGAGGTCCGAGCCGGCGAGTCCACCCCCCTCCTGAGGCAAGAAGGGATCAACGCTAGGAGACGGGAGGCTGCTTCCCCCCTCTGTCCCCTAAACCCTTTAGATTTTCTTCCATCCTCCACACATAGAAAGTATGAAGCAAAGTATCAGGTATACAATGTAGTATTCTAGCGTAGGTATTGGAACAGAACCCCCTCTTCCCTTTAACCCTAAACTATGAATGCATCCTATTCCCTATTTAGTGCACTACTTTCGACCCAAGACCCATTGGGTTATGGTCAAAAGTAGTTCATTATATTGGGTGCTGTTTAGGATGTAGAAATGTTCCCAACATCCACGTTAGCAAACTACATAGAATGAATGTCTGTCACTTTGCTTCACGCTAAGCATTATGGGTATTGGAACAATTATTTGTTTGTCTTAGGACAGGCTGCCAATTAACTTTTATATTTTTTTTGTATCCTGTTTTCTATGACTAAAAATAAAATGAGAACAAACTATATATATATATATATATATATATATATATATATATAGTTTGACTTTTGTACTTGGTACACACATTCAACTCCTGTTATCTTGTCCATTTGACTTCCAGATGTCAAGCAGCTTGACTCTGGACTTTGTTTCTTTCAATGGAATTTATCGCTTTGAAATACTGGAAACCGTCTCTGTATGACAAGCACAGCGTCAACTTTAACTTGGCACTCAATGGCCTACTCTTTCCTGTTGAAATACTGACCAGGCTGTCGCTGTGCATGCAGTCTGCTACCGTTTCTGTGACAAGTTGTGGATCTGAAATACTAAAAAACGGACATTCTGCTAGGTACAGAGTAAACMCACAAAATGGTGACTCGCAGTCCATTTCTGCCGTTCTGCAGCATGTTTGGACGTTACCTTAAGTAACCTGACGTCCTAAGACCGTACAGCCAATTGCTATGTGAGACTTCACCACTGAGAACTGTGCCTTTTTCCGTGAGAGCAGAACTGCGATAGACACAACAATTTGTAAGGGCAGTTTATCTTGAGTAAGCAAGTGCATCAATCTCCACCTGAGGATTGTCTAATTTCAGCCATCTATTTCCTGGTTGCGGGGTGCAAAATCCACTTGTCATTGACGTCTCGCTGGATTCATTGCTTTTATTATACTCGTGACTTTCATACTCTTGCTTGTCCCTCCCCCCCCCCACCCACCCACACCGTTAATGGTACTCCTGCGGAAATATTTAATTACCTGTCAAACACTGTTAATGCTGGAAAATGGGATACATTGTCTTCCGTTGCATCTATAAAAACGGAAGCGTCGTTGAATTAAATGCACCATCTCAGTCTTGCATCACAGAGCTTTAGATTTTTTTTTGCAGATCTTGGCGGGGTGAACCACCCCCCCCCCCCCCCCCCCCCCCCCGCCCCCCCCCCCCCCCCCCCCCCCCCCCCCCCCCCCCCCCCCCCCCCCCACCTCCCAAAAATGTTTTTTTTTTAATGCATGCCAGCAAAAGCCCACTAAACAATACATTAATTGCACTAACGTTTCCCACAAACTGTTAGGGCCTACATGAAGCTGTCCCAACAGCACAGCTTTCCTTTCAGCTTCGTGGAGTGATTCCTCACCTGGCGGTCAGCGGAGCCTTGTCTGGCAGCAAAACAGTTTATTCAGCCTCGTTTACTGCCTTATTAAAAACAAAGCTGATATGTCAGACTTGCTTAAACAAATGTGGTTTCTACTAACAATTTAAGATGTACGTACTATGGCATAAGGGAACAGGAAATCACATTTTTATTAAGACAATGAGCGAGCTAAAATGCACGTAGTCATAACTATTTTTTTCAGCCCTGTTGAAATGTACAGTGACAGAATTCAGAACATGGGCCATGCTTTGTGTTTTCCCTGTACACCAAGTCAGAACTGCAGGATAAATTAAGGGGGAATATAAGGAGACCAATGATAGCTCTTACAATAATGAAAGCTCTTACAATATTCAATGATTACATTTCTCTAAAACAGGCTATAGGCTACATGTGCATTCCMAGTGGGTCAGAAGTTAACATGCACTCAATTAGTATTTGATAGCATTGCCTTTTTAAATAGTTTAACTTGGGGAAAACAAGCTTCCTACAATAAGTTGGGTGAATTTTGGCCCATTCCTCCTGACAGAGCTGGTGTAACTGCGTCAGGTTTGTATGCCTCCTTGCTCGCACACGCGTTTTCAGTTCTGCTCACACATTTTCTATAGGATTGAGGTCAGGGCTTTGTGATGGCCACTCCAATACCTTRACTTTGTGATGRCCACTCCAATACCTTRACTTTGTGATGGCCACTCCAATACCTTGACTTTGTTGTCCTTAAGCCATTTTGCCACAACGTTGGAAGGTTGGTTGGGGTCATTGTCCCTTTGGAAGACACATTTGCGAGTTTCCAGTTGTTTTGAATGCGGCCTGTAGGAGTAAATTAGATGTATAGGACAGCACATAGATGTATAAAATGGCTGAACATTAAAAATAGATCACAGTAATGAAAGGGAGAGAACACATGGTCTGCTACCTGACATTAATGAAAGGGAGAGAACACATGGTCTGCTGACCTGACACTAATGATAAAGAGACACATGGTCTGCTGACCTGACACTAATGATAAAGAGACACATGGTCTGCTGACCTGACACTAATGAAAGGGAGAGACACATGGTCTGCTGACCTGACACTAATGATAAAAGAGATTCATAGTCAGCTGCTTCTAAACAGAGGCTTATAGGACAGAATCTGCTGATTCCAATAAAGGCAAACTGAACAAAGAGTACATTGACACATTAATGAAAGGAAGTGRGACATTATGCTGACACACTAAARGATAGAGGGTCCAGCCACCATTATAATCTAACTGAAAACAGATATGGGYGTTATTGGGCGTGAACAAGTAGGAAGCTTGAACTAAAAGATAATGGTGATGAAAGACTTAAGAAAAGAAAGGTAAWTTGCGTAAGGGATGGACATAATACTATGTGTGTATAAATATAACAGCTGGGGCTCTGGGAAATGGAGTGTGTTCCGCGGGACATTCCGGCTGGCAATGCTCTGTATTAAAAGCCTAATTGATTTCACAAGTTCTTAYGAGTGTTATATTTCTGAGACGATGTTCCACGACAGGCCGAAGTCATGCTGGATTGACAGCATGCGTGGCCAAATGTATTCAACCTTTTCTTGGCCATGGTGTTGCGTGTGAATGTTTATCCTTTATAAGCTTGGAAAAGAGACCCTTAATCCCAGACTTGGACCACACACCCACCCCACTGAATAGCAGGCTAGTGATGGTTTAGCATCGCTTGCAGTTAGCCACTGATTCCTTTCCAAACCACTCATTGTTGAATTTCCGATTTCCAACTTGTGTAATGTTTATGTCCAATAGCCGATGAGCACCGATACGTTTTAGCTATTTCTCTCCTTGAAAAGGATTTGCCAGTAGATTGTCGACTTGATACATGATGATGACCGCTTGCTAGCTAAGATTTTGAAAGTATGTTGACATGATCAGTCCAATCAAAGCTACGGTAGATATAACGTAATTTTATCTGTGGCTAATGATCTTGAGCCTTCTTGGATGGGAACATCTAATGTAACTCTATGGCAGCACCCAAGGGGCTTGAATTTTCGAGCTCTYCCCGTAGATTTTGCAGTGACCTAGTATCCCAACGAGTGACAACACTGAGCCAATCACGGCGCAATTAGAGAACATTACCAACCCATACGCTCTGTATTTCCCGCTGGCTGCCCCAACACCACAGAAATCACTGAGCTAGGCTGAAACACCTGCATTTTGGAGCTGCTTTACTCAAGAAAGAAAATGTTTGTATGCGGCTTTATTAACTTAATGATTTTTTAAATTGTTTGCAAACTGATMAAAAATAACATGCTAAACAGGTGAGGCTTAAAACAGCCCTGAATGACGGGTCGCCGCTGAAAGTACTGTATGTATAGAGGTGTATTCTAGAACCTGTTGGTTATAGATCAGTGTATTCTAGAACCTGTTGGTTATAGATCAGTGTATTCTAGAACCTATTGGTTATAGATCAGTGTATTCTAGAACCTGCTTGGTTGATAATTCAGGTATTCTAAGCCTGTGGTATAGATCAGGTATTCTAGAACATGTTGGTTATAGATCAGTTTATTCTAGAGCCTCTTTGGTTCTAGATCAGGTATCTAGAACCTGCTGTTATAGATCAGTGTATCTAGAAGAACCTCTTGGTATATCAGATCAGTTTTATTCAAGAGCCTGTTGGGGTTCTAGATCAAGTTTTATTCTAAGCCTGTTGTTAATCTAGTGTATTCTAGACGTTGTAGTGTATCTCGTAAGAGCCTGATTGGTTATAGATCTTGATTAGTTCTAGAAGCCTGTTGGTCTATAACATCTGTAGTATTCTAGAGCCTGTTGGTTATAGACTGTGTCATCGTAGACTGGTAGTACGTCGTGTTGAGCGTGCGTTATAATCAGGTGTAATTCTAGAGCCTGTGGTTATAGATGCAGTGATTCCTAGAGCCTGTTGTATAGATCAAGTATTCTAGTAGGCATGTTATAGATCAGTGTATTCTAGAGCCAAGTCTCTACTGCCTGTCTCTCTAGCTCTGCACCCAGCAACAGGTTTCTGCTGCCTGTCTCTAACTCTGCACCCAGCAACAGGTCTCTGTTAAGAGGGGTTTGATGATCTGCATTGTACAAGGAGATCTTATTCAACTACCATGCTGCACCGAAAGCAAATACCACCAACCTTTGGGTGTGTTGCAAGAAACAAATCTGAATCAATCTCAACAGATTCCTGCTGTAGGGAATTGGTGAATCGGATCTGCGATCAAATCTTATTTGAATCACGTCAATAGGGAATTGGTGAATCGGATCTGCGATCAGATCTTATTTGAGTCACGTCAATAGGATATTGCTATAGAAGGGTTGGACATTCTGATCTGTTATTCAACTCATGTGTGAAAGAATGTTCCCATATTGCTGCTTGGAAACCAGCCAGTATCAGGAGAAAGTTTAACATCTTGTTCCTTCAGTTGGGCTGCGGAGAGGACAGGCTGTGGCCCAGTTATGAAAAGAAGGGAGGAGGAAATTAAAAAGGAAAGAGGGGTGGGGGGAAGAGAGGGGTGAAGGGAGGAGAGGTGAAGAGAGGAGGAGAGGTGAAGGGAGGAGGAGATGGGGTGAAGGGAGGAGAGAGGAGGAGAAGGGAGGAGAGGGGTGAAGGGAGGAGGCCTTTTGCCTTTTTGTAGGCCATCATTGTAAATAAGAATTTGTTCTTAACTGACTTGCCTAGTTAAATAAAGGTTAAATAAATACAACAAAAGGGGGGAGGATGCGGAGGGTTGTAACTGGGCTGTGTGTGATGGTATTGAATAATATTGTCTGTTTAAGAGAGTGCTCACAGAAATGTCTTATTTTTCTGGCCCTTCCTGCTGCCTCCTAAAACAGGAGTCAGTGTAGAGACTAGAGCAATATAGAAAACATGTTCAACACTGACTGGCTTGATCAAGTCCATACTTCTGTGCTGAGAGGACAGAACAGAGAGGAAGATGTCTTCTCCCTCATCTTCCTCTGTGTGTTTCAACCTGCTGATTGGTGACGGTGTGTGTCTACTTGACAGCTCTGTTGGCCGGGCTGGGGCGCTTGACGGGGGCCGTACGGGGTGTAGAGCTCCCCAAAACCACCCGCCATCCTCTCGATATCCTCCCTGCTCCTGGGAATCCTGAAGAGGATATATATGGAGGGGTAAGGGAGGAAGGTTAAAGAAGGTTGCATTATATAGTTATACCTGCAGGCTCTAAAGTAAAGTGTTACCACAGGTTGCATTACATTTTGAGTGATGTCAGTGCTTGAAGTAGAATGTTTATTGGGATAGGCGTCCGTCAACGGGACAGTTTTGTAAATCAATGTGGTGTGTGTCATGGACAGTGTAGTCATTGGGAATACGTTTTTTAGGTTGGGGTTAGAGAAACATATCAATGGGGTAATATTAGTGTCTTATATGGCTGAAAGTTAAATTCTTTGTAAATCTAACACTGTGCTGGTTGCCATTTGACATTGTAGATTACTACTGTGACACCATATATTGCTATGATTGCTCATTGTTTGCGAGTGGCTCAAAACAACACAAAACACACTTTTTTTCATGCGCAACAGCGGTTTTGTATGAAATACTCACTTAAGTGGACATCAGAAACTGAGTTTGATGATGGTGAAATACTCTGGGTTATATTATTAATGTAAATGATTCAATACACATACACGTTGCATTGGTGCAAAGTATTCAGACCCTTCCCTTTTTTACACATTTTGTTCGGTTACAGCTTTTTATCTAAATTGATTGGATTGGTTATTTTTTCTTATCAATCTAACCACATAATATACCATAATGAAAAGCAAAAATAGGTTTTTAGACATTTTTGCAAATGTAATATTAAAAATTTTAAAAACAGAAATACTTCTTTACTAACTGTTCAGACCCTTTGCTATGAGACTCGAAATTGATCTCAAGGGATCTGTTTCCCTTGAATCATCCTCTGAGATGTTATCTACAATTGATTGGAGGTCCACCTGTGGCCTCACTCTGTAAAATGCACATGACAGCCTGCTTCGGAAGTTTGTCAAAAGGCACCTAAAGGATCTCAGACATGAGAAACAAGATTCTCTGTTCTGATGGAAACCAAGATTGAACTCTTTGGCCTGAATGCAAGGGCGTTGGGATGTTACGGAGGATAACTGTGACCATCCTACGGTGAAGCATGGTGGTGGCAGCATCATGCTTTATCGCTTT
>NW_019943713.1:29337-36443 GCF_002910315.2 Salvelinus sp. IW2-2015 | reverse complement strand
AAGCTACCAGCACATCCTGCAGCATGTTGAAGGTCCCAAGAAGCACAGTGCCTCCATCATCTTAAATTGGAAGAATTTGGATCCACAAGGCTCTTCCCTATAGCAGAGAAGAATAAGAATGGGAGGAAACATCCCCCAAATACAGAGTGTCCCAAGCTTCTGTAGCGGTCATTACCCAAGAAGACTTCAAGGCACGTAATTGCTGCCAAAAGTGCTCGTTCAGAGGATCAGAAGTACTGAGTAAAGGCGCTGAAACATCTATGTAAATGTAATATTTCAGTTTTTTTTAATATATGAATTTGCAACATTTTCTAAAAACACTGTTTTTGCTTTGTCATTTGACGGTATTGTGTGTAGATTGATCAGGGCGCGAAAATAATATTTAACCAATTTTTAGACTAAGGCTGTGAAACGGTCACAAATTTGGAAAAAAGTCTCAAGCGTCTGAATAAACTTTCGAGGGTTTACGTATGTGGCGAAAGAGATTGGAGCTCAATCTTAATCCCGTGCCTCATCCCACGGGACCCGTTGGAAAATAAACCTGTTGCGTTTTTGCCAATTTTAACTGCACACTTGTTTTTGTGCACATGATTTTATTAATGTTGTTTTGTTGCTTTTCACCCCCAACACCACATCTTTTATCCAAGTTGTATAGCAAATCCCCGTCTGGCCAAATTAAGTCAAAAACAGCTGTTTTTGAACATCAACAAAGCATGAGAAAGGTCTGGGATGCCTTTGTTTTGGTTGTTTGCAATTAGGTGTGCAGGGTGAATATTGCGTCTGTCATACCGGTAATTGGTAAAAAGCAGCCAAATTACATTTTTGAAATTTGACTCCGAGTATAGCATTGTTTTCATTGAGGAAATGTACAAGTCTGCTGTTAATGACTAATGCAGAGGATTAACCAAGTTGGTCGTGTTGATGCTAATCCCACCATAGCTAATTGCGGTCAAATTTGTCTCCACTTTTGTGGATGATGGGGGTGATACAGTCCTTGGTTCCAAACATTGGGGAAGATGCCAGAGCTGAGGATGATGTTGTTAAAGAGTTTAAAGTATAGCGTCGACATGTGAATTTGTGTGTCTGTATATTATTATGATTTCATTTAGGGATACCATCAACACCACAGGCTTTCTTTTGACGGTTTCAGGTTATTTTTCCTTAATTCTGTCATCATAGAATTGAGAATGCCATGGGGTCTCTTGGTAAGTCTTCTACATAGTTGATTTCTAAATTTCTAGAGTTGATAATGGACAGTGAGACTGTTTTTGCTTTTTGTCTTTTTATCTAGAGCCAAAAGATGGAGAAGTGGTCTTACCGACACATGCTCCATTTTGTGATAAGAATAACTTCTTTGGTTGTTTGTAATTTAGTGGTTTCCATTTCCCAGCAGTCGCGTTAGAGTCTTCATGGATTCTTCCAATTACATTGAAGGCTTGATTTCTGACGTGGCTGCTTCCTCTTTGCTTGTTCCGTAGTGTACTTCTGTATTGTGTTTCAGTGATTCAACCATCACGTGAAGAGGTAGACTTCAGGTTTGTCTGACCGCTGTCTCTATGATTTTTGGTATCTCTGGAAGGTTTCTCAATTTCTTGCCTCTTTGGTTTTTGTGTCTTCTTCATAAACAACACCATTGACACTTTATTTCTAGAGTTTCTGTCTCCCATGGACGTCTTTAAGATTTCCCATTATGGCTGGAGAAAGTCAAACAATATACTGTCTATTGACATCATTTGAGCAAATTGGACGCTCCGTGACCTTGTATGATGGTATTTCAAGGCTCTACTTCAAAACTCAGTGCCCACCTTGCACATCATGGAAAATCGAAAAAGAAATCAGCCAAGACCTCAGAAAAAAACATTGGTTAGACCTCCACAAGGCTTCTGTTTCACCTTGGGAGCAATTCCACAATGCCCGGCTCTGCCGAAGGTACCATGTTCATCTGCACACAACCAATAGTATCGCCAAGTATAAAAACTACCATCGGGCATCCACGCAGAGACCGTCATACCGCTTCAGGAAGGAGACGATCCGCGTTACTGTCTCCGTAGATGAATGACGTACTTTGGTGCCGACAAAGTGCAAATCAATCCCAGAACTAACAGGCAAAGCACCTTGTGAAGATGCTAGGAAGAAAACACAGTAAACACAACATACTATATCCACAAGTAAAATTGAGTTCCGGAGCTATATCGGACATCATATCCTTAAAGGCCACTGCAGCAAGGCGAAGAGAGCCACTGCTCCTCTATAAACCGCCCATTAAAAGAAGCCAGCGACTTACTGTGTTTACATAACTGCAGCATAGCGACGAACAATTACTGTAACTTTTTGGCGCAGAGAATGTCCCTCTGATCAAAATTAAACAAAAATTAGAACCGTCTGGGCCATAAATGACCATGTTTATGTTTGGCGTGCGAAAAAAGGGGAGGCTGCATAGCCAAAGAACAGCATCCCATACCTGTGAAAGCATCGGGGAGGTGCCGGCAGCAATTCATGGTTGTGGCTGGTTGCTTTTGCTGCAGGAGGCGACTGGGTGCACTTCACACAAATAGAGTGGTACATCGATGCTTACCAGAGTATGTGCCGATATACTTGAAAGCAATATTCAAACATCAGAGTTAAGTTAAAGTTAAAAGTTAAAAGCTTGGTTGCAAATGGTCTTCCAAAAATGGTTCAATGACCCCAAGCATACTTCCAAAGTTGTGGCAAAATGGCATAAGGACAACCAAAGTCAAGGTATTGGATGGCCATCACAAAGCCCTGACCTCAAACCTAAAGAAAATTTTGTGGCAGAAACTGAAAAAGGCAGATGTGCAAGAGGGCCTACAAACCTGACTCAGTCACACAGCAGCTTCAGAGGAATGGGCCAACATTCACCCAACTTCATGTGGAGAAGCTCTGCTGGAAGGCTACCCGTAAACGATTTTGACCCCAGAAGAGGTTTAAACAATTTTAAAGGCAATCGACCAAATAACTTAAATGTGAGTTCCATTGATAAACTTCTGAACCCACTGGTGGAAGCCTTGTGATGAAATAAAATAAAGCTGCAATCAAATCATTCTCCTATCTCATTATTTCTGGACATTTCACACATGTCTATAGAGAACAAGTGCTGATCCTAACTGACCTCTATAAACACGGAATTTTTACTTGGTAGTTTAAAATTCAGAGCAGGAAATATTGTTTATATAACACTGAGGTTTAAACATGATTTGGCTAAGGTGTATGCTAAAACTTGCCGACATCTAACTGTAAGCATGACCTAGCGCTGTCCGTTGATCTAGAGGTGCAGGGTCTTCGCAACTCTAACCTTTACAGTTACTGCCCAAATGAAACCTCCTTTCCTACCGACTAGCTGAACCTTTGCATTCCTCATCAAAACCATCGTTTGTCACTGTCGATCCTGTTCATTTTATCTTTTGGTTTTCTATGTGACATTATTACAATAGTGTCTATAGGGGAAGTAAGGCATCAAATATTACTTTTAAGGTCTTATCTACTTCAAGCTTACACCTTCACTAATTACAGTGGGAACGTTTTGTCCAGGAAGTTGTCTTAAAAGGCGATTTGACATTTGTTAGCTCATATTTGGTTTTGGCAGATTCTCCAACACTTACTTTCCTTCGCATGCTGAGTAACAGTTTCCTTACGTCAGTTTTCCCTTTTGGCTTGATGGCCTCATGATTGAGAATTGCCGTTCAGGGTAGACTGTATTATTGCTCATGTGATTCTGATAGGAAGATCAGTGGACTGTACATGTGAACGCTGTGAGAGAGCGTGCTTGGGTCTGGCAGTCAGCTGATTAAAGTAGTTACCATACTACTGCAAGAGATGAGCTATGAGTGATGACTACCAAAAGCATCCCCTTAAAGCCTTACCAGTGACTATGTACATACCCACCTTAGCGACAGAGCTGCAGGAGTATGTGACCCGTTGTTGGTTGGTTGTTTTGTCATAGTTGTGTGCTAGGGGCAATGGGAGGGAATACGTGTCACCTCCAGGTGGGTGTTTGTCCCCCTGTGTGCTGAGGGTGCTCAGGTTCGTGTCCAGTTCTGCGAATTTACCGTCGCCACAGACTAGTACATGCCCTGTAGCTCCCCCCTCTAGGATGGAGCTGTCATGTTAAATATGGGATTCTAAGTGGTGGGGGATATAGGTAGCCACACATGACGACATTTTTCTCTGTTGAGATAATTTCCTTATTAATTTCTAGCCAGCAATTGTAAAATTGCCTGTTTTGATTAATTTAATAGAGTGAGTTATGTCTGCTCTATTACCAAAAGTCTGCCTACCCCCTGAGCCTTCCCTGTTTCAGACCTGCGTAGTATTGGGGATTGACTACCAGCTCTCTGTAACTAGAGGCAACCATCCCCAGATCTGTGCCTCGACACAATCCTGTCTCGGAGCTCTACGGACAATTCCTTCGAACACTGTCAACTGTGGGACCTTATATAGACAGGTGTGTGCCTTTCCAAATTATGTCCAATCAATTGAATTTACAACAGGTGGACTCCAATCAAGTTGTAGAAACATCTCAAGGATGATCAATGGAAACAGATGCACCTGAGCTCAATTTAGAGTCTCATAGCAAAGGGTCTGAATACTTATGTAAAAAAAAGTAAAAACCTGTTGTCGCTTTGCCATTATGGGGTATTGTGTGTAGTAATTTAATAAAGGTGTAACATAACAAAATGTGGAAAAAGTCAAGGGGTCGGAATACTTTCCAAATGCACTGTCAACGAATTGGCGAGGGCACTAGAACAGTCTGCAGCACCCGGCCTCACCCTACTAGAACAGTCTGCAGCACCCGGCMTCACCCTACTAGAATCTGAAGTCAAATGTCTACTGTTTGCTGATGATCTGGTGCTTCTGTCACCAACCAAGAAGGGCCTACAGCAGCATCTAGATCTTCTGCACAGATTCTGCCAGACCTGGGCCCTGACAGTAAATCTCAGTCAGATAAAGAAAATGATGTTCCAAAAAAGGTCCAGTTGCCAGGACCACAAATACAAATTCCATCTAGACACCGTTGCCCAAGAGCACACAAAAAACGATACATTACCTTGGCCTAAACATCAGCGCCACAGGTAACTTCCACAAAGCTGTGAATGATCTGAGAGACAAGGCAAGATGTGCCTTCTATGACATCAAAAGGAACATAAAATTTGACATCCCAAATAGGATCTGGCTAAAAATACTTGAATCAGTTATAGAACCCATTGCCCTATATGGTTGTGAGGTCTGGGGTCCGCTCACCAACCAAGAATTTACAAAATGGGACAAACACCAAATTGAGAGTCTGCATGCAAAATTCTGCAAAAATATCATCCATGTACAACGTAAAACACCAAATAATGCACGCAGAGCAGAATTAGGCCGATACCCGCTAATTATCAAAATCCAGAACAGAGACATTCAATTAAATTCTACAACCACCTAAAAGGAAGTGATTCCCAAAGCTTCCATAAGAAAGCCATCACCTACAGAGAGATGAACCTAGAGAAGAGTCCCCTAAGCAAGCTGGTCCTGGGGCTCTGTTCATAAACACAAACACACCCCACAGAGCCCCAGGACAGCAGCACAATTAGACCCAACCAAATCATGAGAAAACTAAAAAGATAATTACTTGACACATTGGAAAGAATGAACAAAAAAACTGAGCAAACTAGAATGCTATTTGGCCCTAAACAGAGAGTACACAGTGGCAGAATACCTGACCACTGTGAAGGAGCCAAAATTAAGGAAAGCTTTGACTATGTACACACTCAGTGAGCATAGCCTTGCTATTGAGAAAGGCCGCCGTAGGCAGACATGGCTCTCAAGAGAAGACAGGCTATGTGCTCACTGCCCACAAAATGAGGTGGGAACTGAGCTGCACTTCCTAACCTCCTGCCCAATGTATGACCATATTAGAGACACATATTTTCCTCAGATTACACAGACCCACAAAGAATTTGAAAACAAATCCAATTTTGATAAACTCCCATATCTACTGGGTGAAATACCACAGTGTGCCATCACAGCAGCAAGATTTGTGACCTGTTGCCACAAGAAAAGGRCAACCAGTGAAGAAMAAACACCACTGTAAATACAACACATATTTTCGTTGATTTATTTTCCCTTTTGTACTTTAAAAATGTGCACATTGTTTTAACACTATACATAGACATAATATGACATTTGAAAATGTCTATTCCTTTTAAACTTTTGTAAGTGTGATGTTTGCTGTTCATTTTTGCTTGTTTATTTCATTTTTGTTTATTATCTATTTCACTGACTTTGTCAATGTAAACATATGTTTCCCATGCCAATAAATCCCATTGAATGTAATTGTGTGAGAGAGAGGGGAGAGGGGGAGAGAGAGGCACACACAGAGAGAGAGGAGAAAGGGGGAGAGAGAGGCACACAGAGAGAGAGAGGAGAGAGGGGAGAGGGTTTGTTTCCATTATAGGGTATTATGGGGTATGATGTGTAGATTGATGAGGGGAAAAAAACGATTTAATCAATTTTAGAATAAGGCTGTGATGTAACAAAATGTGGAAAAAGTCAAGGGGTCTGAACTACTTTCCGAAGACATTGTATTCCCTTTAGCTGAATAAGCACCCAAAACAACCTCTCTCTCGACACTGTCACAACCAGGCCTCTGGACTTTTAGCGTAATTGGAAGCTGCTGGTGTGTGTGTGTGTGTGTGTGGCTGTGTGTGGTGCTGTGTGTGGTGTTGTGGTGTGTGTGTGTCACTGTGTCCGTGGCTGATCACCCTTGTAGCTTGCGACCGTGCCAATGTTTTTGAAATCACCATGACCGCATTCCTCAAAAGCATTGTTGTGTCGCTCCCCCTCTCCTTCTCCTGTCTGTCTGTCTGTCTCTTCCTCTTTCTACCACTCTCTCTATTTCTTCCTCCTTCTTCCTGTCTCCACCTTATATAGGAGCTTTCCATGTGCTGATAGTTTTCTCTGTCTCTTGCTCTCTCTGGTGTGCCTCTCTCCTCCTCCCCTCTCTCCCTCTCTCGTCTGTGTGTCCTCTCCGAGTCCCCCTCCCTTCTGTTCTCTTTCTCTTCTGTGTGCCTCTCTCTTCTCTGTGTTTCGGTGCTTCTCTCGACTCC
>NW_019943713.1:24617-29312 GCF_002910315.2 Salvelinus sp. IW2-2015 | reverse complement strand
TGTTTATCGTATATAATAGAAATAGATTAAAGATGTAGAGACCAGATAGATTGAAGATATTGCGGGATAGATAGAAATAGGAGATAAGTTTGAAATTTTTAGGAGATTCAGCTCTAGATGGAATGACGTATCACTTCGATACGATACCGTCTTCTCCTGTCTCGCGTTTTGTGATTCAGTAGTGAATCTCAGATTAGGAAGGGGCGATAGACTGTTTAGAGCAATATAGAATGGAAGATACGTTCGATAATGAGATAGTAGATGATCAGAAGATCAAGAAGGCATGATGATATGATTGCGAATTTTAAGCTATGATGGTAGATAAGATAACGATGACGATATGATAAATTTCTTAGGTCGATAGACAAAGATACGAGGAGACATTAGATACATACGATAGTGGGAGATAAGTGAAAGTCAGAGGGATAGCATAGTTCAGAGGGAGAGATAATTACTAGATGACATACACCAGGATAGAGATAGTTTGCGATCGGATAGCTTCAGAATCAAATATAGGAATCAGAATAATTGATAAGAGTAGGATTCTAGTTCCAGAGAGCCGGTCGTGAGAACATATAATTGTGATAGTGTCAGGGATAGGTAGAAATAGCGTATGATGGTATTGAATCCTAGATATTCTGGATCTAAGGATATATAGAGCATTTCTGAAGTATAATAATATAGAAGAAAGGATTATCAGTGTGAGATAGACATACGCGAAGAATTCCTTATTGGGAAAGGGATCAGGCATTTTGAATGTAGTGATAGATATTATGTTGGATGAAGGACATGGCATCCATACGATGAATGAGGAAGATATATAGCATAGTAGTATTAGACAAGGGAGAATAGCTGAATGATGATAGCGTTGTAAGTGGTATCAGTTACGCGTTGGCGATAGGCATACAGCGAGAAGAAAAGATGAATATAAGTCGCAAGATAGTGTATCTGGGAAGATAGATCAGCGATGAATCAGGAGGCAGTAGATGATCATAGGATCCAGGAGACAGGATTGGATGATGGGTACCGGAAGGATACTATGAGAATCGCCTCAGATCAGCAACGGACATGAACACCAAAAGCTGTTACGATGGAATGTTAGTAGATAGAATGCAAAATTGTAGATAGAATAGCAGAATATGATATGACACTAGAATAGTGAAGGAGAGAAAATTTGAAGATGGGAAGAAGATAAATTAAGATAGTGCTGCGTGGCTGATCATTATTTAGCATAACGCATGAATATGGGATAGAATACATAGGGGATAAGTTTGCGATAGATAGGAGGAGAAGAAGGAGAAATAGGAAATAGGGAATAAAATAAAATAAATAGAGGGATAGCGAGCCTGAAATAATAATATAGAGTAGGATAGGGTAGATGTTTTTTTTTTTTTTGGTAAGATACGTATAGCGGCATAGATCTGATGATGTTCAGTATAGCGTGATCGAAGATACGCGAATCAGGTGTTGTTCGAGGTATAGATGTGGTATAAGTAGAAGAAGACTAAATAATTGCGATAAATAGAGAAGGAGAAAAGAGGTAATAATAAGTGTGATAGTATCCGCAGAAAGAGGCGGTAGATACGTTCGATAAAGATGATAGATGAGTTTGATTCTTAGAATCAGGGAAGATCACTAGTGGTGCATAGCATAAGTAAGCGAGCATATGATGATAGATGATAGGATAGATAAGGAGGAAGAGGGAATAGAGAATTCATGTATAGGACGTGGATATGTGCGCTGAGGTGGTACCATAGAAATAAGGGAAAATAGATCACATAGACGAGATTGTTACTGAATCGATTCAAGAATTATGTGTGTTTGGAGAATACGTGCGAGATATCGAATATTTTGTTGTCTTACATCCGTACCGAAGATAGGGATAGATAGATACACATACTCATGCGGTGTATTCGAAAAATCACAATAGTGACGATATACGCCAGAAAGAGATATCCTGCGGATGACAGAGTGGCGAAGAGATATCAGCTCATAATTAGTGTACCGGCTATATAGATGGATGGGAAGATATCGCGAAGATGGAGCATCAGTGATTCTAATTGTACTAGCATTGTGCAAGAATCGAAAAGTGCTGCGAATAGCATGATAGATAACTGACAGTACGTATGAAGTGGATACAGGATAGTGAAGTGCATAGATTTGATGATAATTACTGTGTGTTAGAAATGTAGATCAAATCCAGAGCACAATTAATTAGACCGGGATGCGCAAACCGTAGGGAAAAAAGACAGCCACGTCGCGGGACGATGATACGAAGAACTCATCTGTCACATCTGAACTCGCCTCACTCTCGATGATCTTAACATCTAACCAGATAGCACTCTAGATACGCGCGAGTGATGCGATCACAGCCAAATGCTGCATTACTCTACTAAGATTGTCTATGGCGCTGTGGCAAGACTCGAGACAAAAAGAAGGATCGAAGGCGCTATGCTTTTTTAGATCTCCGACGGATTACGATGAACCACCCTTTTTCTATTATGCTGCCTCCCCCTCTTGCCATACGTACTCTACTGAGTCTGAGCCTTAATGATGTCTGAGGAGATAACGGAAGAGACAATAGCAGAAGACAGATTCAGAATTAAGTAGTGGAGCTGCAGTTAGTGCTGCACTCTCTCATCTCTTGCAGTAGGAGAAATATTGAGTGTATCGGAAGTAGGGTGAGACTACATTCTTGCGGTGGATCATCATCTTATCCACCTCTACTAACCTCTCGTGACTTACTGGCGCATATTGTGCCTCATCTGGATTGCATGACCTCCTCTCTAGGTCTCCTTCGCTGAGGTGATTTGCCACGTCTACTCATCACCCACCCCCCTCTCTCTCTCTCTCTGTGTGTGCCTCTCTCTCCCCCCTCTGCTTCTCTCTCTCTGTGTGTGTGCCTCTCTCTCCCCCTATCTCGTGGTGCGAACTACTCTGCGATGTGATGCTCATCTGCAAAAACAAGTTTAGACATTTTTTCATTTACATTAGTATTCAGACCCTTTACTCAGTACTTTGTTGAAGCAGCTTTGGCAGCGATTACAGCCTTGAGTCTTCTTGGGTATGACGCTACAAGCTTGGCACACCTGTATTTGGGGAGTTTCTCCCATTCTTCTTTGCAGATCCTCTCAAGCTCTGTCAGGTTGGATGGGGAGCGTCGCTGCACAGCTATTTTCAGGTCTCTCCAGAGATGTTCGATCAGGTTCAAGTCCGGGTTTTGGCTGGGCCACTCAAGGACATTCAGAGACTTGTTCCGAAGCCACTCCTGTGTTGTCTTGGCTGTGTGCTTAGGATTGTTGTTCTGTTGGAAGGTGAACCTTCACCCCAGTCTGAGGTCCTGAGTGCTCTGGAGCAGGTTTTCATCAGGGATCTCTCTGTACTTTGCTCCGTTCATCTTTCCCTCGATCCTGACTAATCTCTCAGTCCCTGCAGCTGAAAAACATCCCCACAGCATGATGCTGCCACCACCATGCTTCACCGTAGGGATGGTGCCAGGTTTCCTCCAGACGTGACGCTTGGCATTCAGGCCAAAGAGTAAAATCTTGGTTTCATCAGACCAGAGAATCTTGTTTCTCATGGTCTGAGAGTCTTTTTGCTCTTAATTATAATCAGAGGGCTAATATTAACACTATGCATGCCAGTCTCTCTTGGCTAAGAGTTGAGGAAAGACTGACTGCATCATTTATTTTTATGAGAAACTTTAATGAGTTGAAAATCCCAAAATGTTTGCATACTCAACTTACACACAGCTCTGACACACACACTTATCCCACCAGGGGTCTTTTCACAGTCCCCCAATCCAGAACAAATTCAAGAAAGCGTACAGTATTATATAGAGTTCTTATTGCATGGAACTTCCTACCATCTCATATTGCTCAAATAAACAGCAAACCTGGTTTCAATAAACAGTGTTATATAGAGCACTTATTGCATGGAACTTCCTACCATCTCATATTGTTCAAATAAACAGCAAACCTGGTTTCAAAAAACAGATAAAGCAACACCTCCCGGCACAACGCCTCTCCCCTTGACCTGGATAGTGTGTGTATTGATATGGAGGCTACGTGTACCTTTTTAAAAATGTATGTAGTTCTGTCCTTGAGCTGTTCTTGTCTAATGATGTTACATTTACATTTTACATTTAAGTCATTTAGCTTACGCTCTTATCCAGAGCGACTTACAAATTGGAAAGTTCATACATATTCATCCTGGTCCCCCCGTGGGGAATGAACCCACAACCCTGGCGTTGCAAGCGCCATGCTCTACCAACTGAGCCACACGGGACCTCATGTTCTGTATTATGTCATGTTTCATGTTTTGTGTGGAACCCCAGGAAGAGTAGCTGCTGCTTTTGCAACAGCTAATGGGGATCCTAATAAAATACCCTCAAAAATGTATGGACAATGTAGCAATGTAGCATAGGACAAAGGCCTCAATGGGATAGGACAACCTCCTGTGTTGACTACTGGTTTTTCCAGCCCAACAATAGATTTAATCTTTATATGACACTAAAACACCTGAATGAATTTAGAGTCCTGATGCTGAAGATATTCTAACATCGTCTCTGCTGCTTTTGCAATCCTTTTTGCAATCCTAATGAAATACCAAAATACCAAAGTGTAAAAAAGGGGGTCATTGCATATAGTCTGGGTAGCATTCGAATAGCTGATTAACTAAAGGGGGAATAGGCGC
>NW_019943713.1:11870-24592 GCF_002910315.2 Salvelinus sp. IW2-2015 | reverse complement strand
TGTATGTGATTCAACCAGTCAGGATGCTCTCTACTGATGACAGCTGTAGAACTTTCGATGGAGGATCTGAGGACCCATACAAATCTTTTCAGTCTCCTGAGGGGAATAGGCGTTGTCGTGCCCTCTTCACGACTGTGCGTGGTGGTTTTGACCATGATAGTTCGTTAGTGACGGTGAAACGCCAAGAACTGGTGAAGTGATCGACCCACCCACGACCAGTAACGTCGATGTGAATCGGAGGGCTCCCGCCCCCCCCCCCCCCTTTCCTGTAGTCCACAATCAGCTCCGTTACTCTCCTTGCTCACGCTGAGAGAGAGTTGGTTGTCCTGTGCCACCACACTGCCAGGTCTCTGATCTTATCCCTGCTGTTCTCATTGTTAGTCGGTGATCAGGGCCCTATGTTGTTGGCAAACTTTAATGATGGTGTTGCAGAGTGAGGAAGAGGACTAAGCCCTAACCCACTGAGCATTCCCCATGTGTGAGAATCTGGTTGTGTCAGACTTACCACTCTGGGGCGGGAGGGGGGGGGGGGGGCGGGCCGTTCAGGAAGTCCACGGATCAAGTTGGCAAATAGGAGGCGCGTTCTGCAAACTCTATTTGGCTCTAGGGTATCTAAGATTCCCAAGAATGTGTAACCCTCTAGACTTCATTGTGATTGCTAAGCATCATGACACTACGGTGTGAATGCTGATGCTGTTAGGCAGGAAGAACAGCTATGTTCTCAACATTATTTGTGTTCGCTTGTTTTTCACGTCTAGGTGATGCGACAGTTTAGAATTCAGGGCAATGATAGTAGTGAGACGAGGCGTTGCGAATCAAGGATGATCAATGCATATAGCGATATCTTGGGGATAGCGTATGCGTGGGTAGGGGACAGGGGCTACTAGCAAATGAAGAAGAGGCTGAGCCAATCTAAGGTTTCTGCGAAGTAGGTAAAAGTGCATATTGCGTGATATAGACGCGGAATCAATGCCAACACAGGCCTATATCACAGTAAGATCCCACTTCGTGGATGGCCTTCAGATCGTATGAGCCGTAGTGGGGCAGTATAAGTCATGATGTTCAGGCCGAGGTTTAAACTTCGAGAAAATGTTCCCTGTAGCTGCACACAGGAGTGAAAACAGTATTGAGGATTTCTGGCGGTCTTGAAAAGGCATGTAGGTAGTTACAACTCGTCAGGGAAAGGTTGAAAATGTCAGTTTGTAGACTTCAGTTGCGACCAGTAGAAATAATGATTATGCTTGTAGTTGAAGAATCGTAAGCGCAAATTAGTTCTATTACAGTACACGTCCATATGGTATAGCCGTTCCTGACCCCTGCCAGGCATTGGAATGTTGACTGTTTAAAGTCTTTACTCACATCGCCCTACGGAAGTGAAGATCACACAAGTCCACAATCCGGTAACCAGAGTTGTGCTCTCATGCAATGGTTCGAGGCTGACTGCAGTGGTTGCTTCTCAGCCCGTGGCAAGACGACAATTGAATCGGTTTTTAAGCATCAGACTACTGAGCTAAAGGCTCGTGTCAGCTGGGCCACTCGCAAGCGCCTGGTTTCTCCTTTTTAGATACTGTACTAATGAGGGTGCGCGAAGCACGCCTGAGCCACACTGGGCACGAACGTGAGGAGAGCCAGAGGTTGTAGTATGACCTGTCATATGCATTAAAGCTACGCTGTATCTGATCGCTTTGGCCTCTTTGTCATTGCAGTTTGTTCATCACGCTCAGCACAGTCATAGTCGGAAGGATTGTGCCTGTGAGGATAAGCACGCTTATCGGCACTTATAGCTGAGCGCCTCTCCTTACAGAAGCTACTTTGGCGTCCAGCTTGCTGAGCCTTGACTGCTTCTAGCGCGCACGCGGATCGTTCGAGCCACTCGCTAAATTCCATGGACTTCTGGTGCGAAGGAAGGCTAGTACGAGTACTGTTGACACCGGTACAGCTGTCACTGATTGGTGGGGATGGAAGTGGAAGGGTGAGGGCCGGTGATTACGTCCTCTATTTAAGCCCATCGGCGGATTTGCGAAAATCCATAGAAACAAGATTTCAGACGTCTGTGCTGAGGACTAACGCAGACCCTGCTAGCTTATGGCATCCCCTGTGTCAACCGTCGTCATTCGAGACGGCACACTGCTCATGTATTGTCTATGAGAGCAAGGCGAGCTATTACGCGCGTGGCGTTTGGGAAAGTATGCTTAGTAACGACGATATTAGGAGGATCATATATATAGTTAGTATGCGTCTCCAGACTAGTTGCGGGCCTAAATGGTAGGAGGTGAGGGAGAGCTTTGTACATGTCTCTGTGTGTGAGAGAAAAGGTTGGTTTGTAGATTTTTTTCCTGTAGTTCACAGTGTTGACAGGCATAACTGGAGTATAACGAAATTACGAGTTATAAAACAGATTGATAGTGTATCCTGAGCTTTACAAGTACTCCGGCCCACTTGTCTTGTCTACATAGATGGCTCTCTGATACGAATCGTGAGAGGGGTGGTCGATTAGTGCGAGACAGATTCATCTTTGTTTCAGGTGGCTAAAGTAGGAGGCACATCTGACGAAAAAAATTTATAGATGCTATGACAGTGGGGAGAACAACGTATTTGATACCACGTAGCCGACTTTTGCAGCGTGTTTTCCACTTACAAAGCATGTGTATTATTCCTGTAATTATTTATCATGAGGTACACTATACATACACAAGTGTAGAGACAGGAATAATTAAAACCAAAAATCTCAGAAATCTTCTATTGTATTTTATTTATTTGAGTTTTTAAGTAATTATTCGCAATTTTAATTGCATGACAATCAAGATCATTTGATCACCTACCAGACCAGTATAAGAAATCTACGCTTCTATCCAAGCAGATCCTTTTCAGCTATCTTTAAAGAAGTGGTCCCTCCTGTTATCTTTCCATCCATAGTTAAATTACTCTGGTACTTTTAACGACAAACACTTATTCAAAATAAAAAACAACCCCTGAATGACGTAGGTTGTCCAAGAACTGTTTTGATGGGTACTGGGATATGTCGACTGCTCGACCAAAAGAAAAAGTAGATAGAATAATCGTGCGTCGAGCCAAAGCAGCTAGTCGACGCGAAACAAGGCAGGCAGTCGGAGGCTGAATGGTGCCCAGCGCCTGGGAATGGCGCAAGAAGAAGGTCCATCAGGTTTAAAACCTGGTATTGAAGATCTCGAGTTACCATGCTATAAATAAGACGTACACGTCCACACCCCACTTAAAATCATGAACACGACTACCAATCCGTCTCCACAATGGCCCCAAAGCCCAGAGAGCTGGTAAGGACGATCATGCGAAATAATAATTTAAGCGTCAGAGCGCGGCGTTCAAACGAAGGCTGGGGGATTGCAGAGCTACAGGACCATAGGTAAAAGCTAGCTTTTGTATGAGTAAAAGGCAACAACACACTGGTTCAGTGCGCGAGAGTTATTAGGAAAAAGGAAGACCAATTCAAAAAGACGATGGAAACGTCAAAGTCTCTACTCGGCGCGGCTGAGTGGGTCTACCATGAGGCGCAAGATCTACGACCTCGTGGGCAGCATATCAGATATCGTATGAGGTGAGTTGACGAGACGATTCAGATCCCAGAAACTACACTGCAGGACGACTATGCACGTTTACACTGCGACCTCTGATAAGTAGACTGCTGGGGATTTCCGAACGTCTCAGTAATGAAATACCTGCCCGGATTTCACTAGTCAGTCAGAACAACACTACGCCGTCATGGACAATTAAAGCGGCGCCAATGACAGCGCACGCACAGATCCGACCTCGGCTCAAGACCAGCGCACCGGCCGGCAGGCCGCCGTCGAATTTTCCATATGACACCGTCTTGGAATGAGTCACAGAGGAGGAATTGAGAAGAAAGGGTCTCATGTTGGGCTCAGATAGATTTTTGGGGTAGTCTGACATTTTACCCCAGGAAATCTTAGCAGAAGAATAGAGGTCTTTATTTTGTCGATCCATAAACACATCGCATCTCCGCCGGGTCTTGGAGGAAGGAGAAAAGGATTAGTACAACCGCGCACATAGAACTTGACACATCTACTAATACCGAGGGGAAAAGCACTTAGGCAGGGTCGGACAAACATCACCTTCATTTGGCGGATCTAGTTGTTCGGCAAAAGGGGACAGGATGAGACCGACGCCACCGTATTAGTATGGTGAGGGATGGATGAGCGCCAGACTGCATCTGTCGAGAATCCCCGGCCAACAAAAACCTGCCTTCCCTCCCAGCTAAGAGCACTGTGAAGGATTTAGGGCGTGCTGGCCGTACTCTCCCCAGACAGACAAACGAACCCGAAACACAACTGAGGCAGATTCGGGAGGCCAACCTATGACGGCAGTGCTCCTTAAAGAAAGCCATCTCAAGCTGCCTGGCAGTGGCCTAAGCCAGTCTCCAGACCTTGAACAAATAGAAAAAGTCTTTGGAGGCCGAGCTAGAAAGTCCAGCATTGCCCAGGCGACAAGCCCTTACAACCGAAAGAGGCTGTCAGATACACCTCACAGATGCGTGATAGAGCAAGCGAAAGCGCTGGGGCCCAAGCAGATCCGCCTGGGCAATGCAAGATGTGGTTGCAACACCTGGCGCCAAGGATTACTACAGGAACGTCAATGATCTCTGTAAATTGCAAACAACAAGGTTCATTACCAAATATGGTAAGTTCGCTTGTCTGATGTATCAGCAATACCTACTAAATGTGCTACTGCAACTTTACAATAAGCACATCGCTACATTCTAACTATCAAGAATATCACCACCAATGTGATTTTCTGGAGCGTTTATTTGTTTTAGATACGTTCACAGTCTCTCACAGTTCTCGAGAGGTGTACCCTGTGAGATAAGAAATACTGTACAGACGCTCCGTGACATGCCTACAACAAGGTAAGCTTATTGAGAAGCACTCAGCAAAAAATCGGGCAGCCAGCTATACAGCAAATTACTGGATGGGTTCTCGGTTTGCGCCCGACCGCGTATTAAAACCCTTCAATGAGAACGAAACATGCACTAAGTGGCTACTGGTATATCTATCTATTCGATGAGAACGTCTGGTTACTGTTCTAGCGCTCAGCCGAGCGAGGCCAAAACCATCAAGATCGACTTTGCTTTAACCTCATTACTACTTTTCGGACGACAACAACCAGCTGGTTCGTGTTGATCCATAATAACAGCGGCAAGGCCCACCCCTCGTTTTAGGCGTGTGAACGGATTGCTGTTCTGTATCCTCTGACACGCATGCATGGACAAAGCACCAGAGTCCCCATCTATCCTCGCATCTGCGAGCCCATAGCGCGACACTCGAGAGCAAACAAATACGATTGACAGTTGATTAGACATTCCTCGATTCCTTAGCGGATTAGTCCGTAAGTCGAAACAGGAAGGCTCATGCCCGGAGTTTGATTCGTGCCAGTGATGTGCGGAATGCGCCTTCGCCGCTAGCAATGATCAAGGACACGAGATTGGATTACAAGGCAAAAAACTGACCCTACAAGCGCCAACTATTTGTCGCAAGATGGTCACCCCGGATCTCCGTCCTCTCTCTACACCTTTAGCGAATCGACCAAGGAGGATCCTGTACCGGAGGGTGTATGCGCAGGTTAAGTATTTCGTGCCCTCCATATTCGTTAAAGCAAAGAGAGCCAACAAGACCTTTCGTCCACTCCGAAGTGAGATTTTGCTAGTAACCGCAAGTTCTGAGTATGCTAGAAGCCTTCTTTTTCTTTCGACGAGTTTCCATATTAATAGCTAGCGATTCGCGCGAGAAACCAGATAAGACACAGGTGCTACACAAAAAAAGTTTCACGCACCCAACACCGCAAGAGGCTAAACAATAAACACCAACACCGGACGGCCCCATATAGCAACATTGGATATAAGAGTGAACACAAGCAGCCATACTGGTCAACTAACTCTAGTTACGATACTATCAGATACACTCCTCGGCGTCCACATTTTAACTATGATTGTCTTTCGAACCACAAGTTAGTTCCGCAAAGAGCACCTTCCTTTTATCTGCGTCTGACAAATAAACCAGAGTCATGTAGCGCGTGGGATCTAACATTGTGCAGGGCATCTATCTTGAGGTTTCAAGTCTGGGTTACCTGGTATGTATAAGACAGTCCTAGTATCATGCGATCCAGGGTCTTCACTCTATCTAATTTAATAGCAGAAGGTCCTCTCAGAAGTGTGTTCAGTCACTTATTATTCTACCGTCCTCCTCTTTTAAGGTTTTTCAACTCACCCTCAGCTCCATATGGGACACCAGTTGCACTCCTTTACTCGCTGCATTACTGTGAGTGGGGTATGAGTCATTCGAATTGGAGCATCTATGATATACCTGAGTAGATACTCTACATCCACTCTGCTATCGCTGGTCTGGCCAACCCGCTACTCTACACTGGAATCATGGAAACTAGAAGCAGACAAGGAGTCAGTTCGAACAGGGAGTCAGACTTATGGTATGCCTGTGTGGAGTGAGGATGTCTAAACCAACAATACCTTGAGTCATTCCTCAACGTATAGCGCGTTCATATAATAAGAGAACCTCATCTACACGGTTGCTCCATAGTAGGTACACTAATATTGATTTGCATTCCTTATGTTCTCTTCGCTTACCAGTATCCACGAGACCAGGAACATTAGCTAAAAACTATCTACTCCGATGTCCCCCGTTCCCCCTGTGTCAGAACTATAATCCACATTGTATCCAGGACCGTAACTGCGCCACTGTAGCGTATTAAATAAACATTACACGTTCCGAGCCGAGCGCATAGATCTCACAAAAGTACACACTTTCTGGACAGAAATTGTCAAAAATGATTAGGATAATTACCCATTTTATGTCAGAGCCAAGGAGGAGTCGAGGCGGTCTCTTGCGGCACCATAGTGCCTGCGAGGTAAGCACCATCCATTTGCTCAAGGCGTGATAAAATTGCAACCGAAGTGGGCACCAAGCTCTACATCGTTCTGATCATTAGTTAACTATCTCCTGCATACTGCTGCCCGGTCCCGCCACCAGTCAAATTTTCAAGATCGGTACCAGTCGATCACTGGACTCTGGGATTAATGTTTAGCAACTTAAGCAACCGTCGTGCATCGCTATAATTCGGAGCTGGAGTTCGCAGGACATCGTCCAGCGGACTTCTCTAAGGCGTACTTCTTCAGAGACAGATGACCTTCTGACCCCGCCCGGCGGGGGATGTCGTATGGAAGCTCAGAAATCAAAATCTGATCAAAGATGAAGAGGAAAGAGCTCACGTTGGTGAAGCGAACTCTCTGTGTCACGACTTTAATTAAGCGTGGCTTTGCAGTGTAGAGATGATCAACTGACGATTCCTGGTGTCTCTGAAGCACCACCATTAGTGAGACGCCAGATCCGGTTGCCGAAGCACGAGGACTGAGGAGAACCCTATCAATACTTTTCAGTTTCGGAGATTTGAAGTGTTGCCTGAAAAGCATGCAAGATATGTCTAGCAGGACGAGCGAGGTTTAGAGTTAAGCAAGGTCATCACAGGGAGCAAGGACCCATATTCCCAGGCCGCGAGTAGAAACGCTTTGCCCCAATCGAAGCGATTTGATTTAACCGACACAGCCCAGCTATGCAGTCGTATTTTTCAAATCAAAGATTCAATGCGAGTCGAGAACAAAATGATTACAGTAGTCGGAACAAAGACCACATGCGTTAGGCAAGAATGTTCCAGAGTGCCGCAGTAGTCGCGATAATCGCTGTGAATTGGCAGTGTGGTCCTATTAACCGACAGAGTGAGCCGGAGTACAATACAACCAATCAAGCTAACCATTTAACCCTAACAATGCCAAACCAACTACCTACACCTGACACACACACACACATAGCTAGTAAGGCGAATAAAAGCACATAACCCAGCTACTAGCTGACACATTAAAATCACTACATGCACCATAGAGGAGATCTCTATGGTATGGCGCTTACAACAGAACAGCGAAGCATGCAGATTGCAGTAGCATGAGTACTACGGCGATACGGGTATACTATGAGAGATATTATGAGAGTAAACCTGAATAGGGTAGTGTAAAAGCATAACGAGTCGGACAGTGATGAGTGTTGAGACAAAGTATGGGCTATATACGGTAGCATGTATATACCTCTAAAGATAGCACAAGACTGCAGACAGTGAAGGAGATGCAGATAGGAAGTACGGGCAAGAGGAGCCCTTGAGAGCATATGAGAGACAGGAGCAATGGGATAAAACTGATAGGGTCATGTAACACAGACTGATATTACCAAAGTAAAGGGCGATTAGATTAAGCAGTCTGCTAGTATGCAGCCTCATTTGTTTACACTGTCGAAATTACTCAGCCAACTCAATTTTTCCCATTTTTGAATTTGAGTGGCCTGTAATTTGAGTCACATGTATCCCAGACGATATCAAGGCATCTGAGGCTAGCAGCTCATATGTTAAGTCGGGTCGTGGGGTCTAAATGCGTGGCCTTGGATGGCCGTTAAGAGATGGAGAAGCAGCATTTTTCTCTGCTCGAGTGATCTCCCGAGCCCCTGCTTGTGAATGCACCCTTGTACTGACCTCGCATCCTTCTGAACTCTGACAAGCGTGGAGGCGACACCAAAACCCATGGGGGGTGAACCATGCCGTGGCTTTGCGTCGCGGTTGATGTCCTTTCGACTAGATCTTAATACTCGGCCCTGAAATCCATGCTGACAATCGAGGCGGATCCGTGTTCCTGGAGGACGAGGTCTAGTCTTGCCTGACGTCGATGCGTCTTCTGCCACCACGTGCTCCAAACAACCGGTCTCTGGAGAGCCTGCCTGTAACCGGCTCTGTTGGCGACCTTGACCGGGCCGCAGTTCGCCGTACCAGGCCGGCTCACATAACAGGACCCCGACAGGATGCCTCGATTGGCATCGGTAGAAGCTTTGTGAGTTGTTTTGGTGTACAAGCCGAATTCTTCAGCCTCCTGAGGATGAAGAGGCAGCTTGCTGGCCTTCTGTCCGACGCTGTCCTGTGTGGGTGGATCATTCAGTTAGTCCGTATTGTACACGCGAGGGAGAGAACCTTAAATAGGATAGACTCGGGTCCAACCTTCTCGCTACTACTGACCCGTCAGCATGTGGAGTAAGGGGGTGCTCCCTCTGCTGTTTCCTGAAGTCACAAAATCATCTCCTTTGTTTGTGTTCGACGATTGGAGATGTCGAGGTTATTTTGCGGCTGGAAACAACACCACACTCCACGAGGGCCATCCTGCACCTGCCTTGCGCCTGTAAGCATCGATACTCCGTCACCTGTTCCGTAGATCAAGCGCAGAGCCGCATCCAACCCACGGGGGCCGTCAGGAAGTCCAGGATCAAGTTGCAGAGGGCGGTGTTTAGTCCAAGGGTCCTTAGCTTAGTGATGAGCATTGATGGCACTACGGTGTTGAATGCTGAGCTGTTGTCAAAGAACAGCATTCTCACATAGGTGTTCCTTTTGTCCAGGTGGGAAAAGGCAGTGTGGAGTGCAATAGAGATTGCATCATCTGTGGATCTGTTAGGGCGGTATGCAAATTGGAGTGGGTCTAGGGTTTCTGGGATGATGGTGTTGATGTGAGTCATGACCAGCCTTTCAAAGCACTTCATGGCTACAGACGTGAGTGCTGTGGGGCGATAGTCATTTAGGCAGGTTACCTTGGATTTCTTGGGCACAGGGACTATGGAGGTCTGCTTGAAACATGTAGGTATTACAGACTCGGTCAGGGAGAGGTTGAAAATGTCAGTGTAGACAGTTGCCAGTTGGTCAGCGCATGCTCTAAGTACACGTCCTGGTAATCCGTCTGGCCCTGCGGCATTGTGAATGTTGACCTGTTTAAAGGTCTTACTCACATCGGCTACGGGGAACGTGATCACACAGTCATCCGGAACAGATGGTGCTCTCATGCATGGTTCAGTGTTGCTTGCCGTRAAGCGAGGTTTTTAGCTCGTCTGGTAGGCTCGTGTCACTGGGCAGCTCGCGGCTGGGTTTCCCTTTGTAATCTGTAATAGTTTGCAAGCCCTGCCACATCTGACGAACGTCAGAGCAGGTGTAGTAGGATTCAATCTTAGTCCTGTATTGACGCTTTGCCTGTTTGATGGTTCATCAGATGGCATAGCAGGATTTCTTAGAAGCGTACGGATTAGTGTCCCTCTCCTTGAAAATGGCAGCTCTAGCCTTTAGCGCAGTGCGGATGTTGCCTGTAATCCATGGCTTCTGGTTGGGATATGTACGTACGGTCACTGTGGGGTTACTGATGTGGTATACTCCTCAAAGCCATCGGATGAATCCCGGAACATATTCAAGTCTGTGCTAGCAAAGCAGTCCTGTAGCTTAGCATCCGTGTCATCCGTGTCATCAGACCACTTCTGTATTGAGCAAGTCACTGGTACTTCCTGCTTGAGTTTTTGCTTGTAAGCAGGAATTAGGAGGATAAAATTATGGTCAGATTTGCCAAATGGAGGGTGAGGGAGAGCTTTGTACATGTCTCTGTGTGTGGAGAAAAGGTGGTCTAGAGTTTTTTTTCCTGTGGTTGCACATGTGACATACTGGTAGAAATTAGGTAAAACAGATTGAAGTTTTCCTGCTTTAAAGTCCCCGGCCACTTGTTTGTTTATGGCCTTATACAGCTCGTTGAGTGTGGTCATAGTGCCTGCATCATTTTGTGGTGGTAAATGGACATCTACGAAAAATATAGATATACAGTGGGGAGAACAAGTATTTGATACACTGCCGATTTTGCAGGTTTTCCTACTTACAAAGCATGTAGAGGTCTGTAATTTTTATCATAGGTACACTTCAACTGTGAGAGACGGAATTTAAAACAAAAATCCAGAAAATCTCATTGTATGATTTTTAAGTAATTAATTCGCATTTTATTGCATGACATAAGTATTTGATCACCTACCAACCAGTAAGAATTACCAAGAGTTATACAGTGGGGAGAACAAGTATTTGATACACTGCCGATTTTGCAGGTTTCCTACTTACAAAGCATGTAGAGGTCTGTAATTTTTATCACAGGTACACTTCAACTGTGAGAGACGGAATCTAAAACAAAAATCCAGAAAATCACATTGTATGATTTTATAATTTAATTGCATTTATTGCATGACATAAGTATTTGATACATTCAGAAAAGCAGAACTTAATATTTGTACAGAAACCTTTGTTTGCAATTACAGAGTCATACGTTTCCTGTAGTTCTGACCAGGTTTGCACACACTGCAGCAGGATTTGGCCCACTGCTCCATACAGACCTTCTCCAGAATCCTCAGGTTTCGGGGCTGTCGCTGGCAATACGGACTTATCAGCTCCCTCCAAAGATTTCTATTGGGTTCAGGTCTGGAGACTGGCTAGGCCACTCCAGACCTGAGATGCTTCTTACGGAGCCACTCCTTAGTTGCCCTGGCTGTGTTCGTCGTTGTCATGCTGAGACCCAGCCACGACCTATCTTCAATGCTCTTACTGAGGGAAGGAGGTTGTTGCAAGATCTCGCGATGCATGGCCCCATCCATCCTCCCCAATACGGTGACAGTCATCCTGTCCCCTTTGCAGAAAAGCATCCCAAAGAATGATGTTTCCACCTCAGCTTCACGGTTAGGATGGTGTTCTGGGTTTGACTAACCTTCTTCTCCTCCAAACACGGCGAGTGGAGTTTAGACCAAAAAGCTCTATTTTGTCTATCAGACCACATGACCTTCTCCAATTCCTCCTCTGGATCATTCCAGATGGCATGGCAAAACTTCAGACGGCCTGAACATGCGCTGCTTGAACAGGGACTCTGCGTGCGCTGCAGGACTTTAATCCATGACGGCGATAGTGTGTTACTAATGGTTTTCTTTGAGACTTTGTGTCCCAGCTTCTCTTCAGGTTCATTAACCAGGTCCTGCCGTGTAGTCTGGGCTGATCCCTCACCTTCCTCATATCATTGAGCCCCACGAGGTGAGATGCTTGCATGAGCCCCAGACCGAGGGTGATGACCGTCATCTTGAACTTCTTCCATTTTCAATAATTGCGCAACAGTTGTTGCCTTCTCACCAAGCTGCTACCTATTGTCCTGTAGCCCATCCCAGCCTGTGCAGTCTACAATTATCCCTCCATGATGTGTCCTTACCAGCTCCTGTCTTGGTCCATTGTGGAGAGGTTGGAGTCTGTTTGATTGAGTGGGTGGGACAGGTGTCTTTATACAGGTAACGAGTTCAAACAGGTGCAGTTAATACAGGTAATGAGTGGAGAACAGAGCTTCTTAAAGAAAAACCTAACAGGCTGTGAGAGCCGTAATTCTTACTGGTTGGTAGGTGATCAAATACTTATGTAGCAATAAAATGCGAAAATAATACTTAAAAATCATACAGAAATTTTCTGGATTTCTCGTTTTAACACTATAACGTCTCTCCTACAGTTTGAAGGTGGTACTTATTATTGTAAACAATTACAGACCTCTACATGCTTTGGTAAGTAGGGAAAACCTCCATCAAACATCGGCAGTGTATCAAATACTTGTTCTCCCCACTGTATATCTATATGTATTCGTGATGTCCATATTACACACCGACAGGAAGAAGTGATGCAGGCACTATGACCAACACCAACGAGCTGTATAAGGCCATAAACAAACAAGTGCCGGGACTTTAAAGAGCGAAAGGAAAACTTCAATCTGTTTTACCATTCTAACCAGTATTCACATGTGGCAACACATGGAA
>NW_019943713.1:0-11845 GCF_002910315.2 Salvelinus sp. IW2-2015 | reverse complement strand
GTAAATAGTGTGGTATACAGCTTATCATGAGGTACTCTACCTCAGCCGAGCAAAACCTCGAGACATCTTTAATATTAGACGTTGCGCACCAGCTGTTGTTGACAAATAGACACACACCACCACCCCTCGTCTTACTGGAGGTTGCTGTTCTGTCTTGCCGATGCAYGGAAAACCCAGCCAACTATCCTCGTTCAGCCATGACTCGGAGAAACATAAGATTTACAGTTTTTAATGTCCCATTGGTAGGATAGTCTCGAACGGAGCTCATCCAGTTTATTCTCCAGTGATTGCACGTTCGCCAGTAGGACGGATGGTAAAGGCAAATGATCCACACGCCAACGAATTCTCGCAAAGGCACCCGGATCTGCGTCTCCTCTTCATGCGAATGACAGGGATTTGGTCCGGGAGGAGCCGTTAATATTTCGCCTCCAATTCGTTAAAGAAAAAATCTTTGTCCAGTCCGAGATGAGTAATCGCTGTTCTGATATCTAGAAGCTCTTTTTTTCGGTCATAAGAGACGGTTGGAGAAACATTATGTACCAAAAAAAGTTACAAACACCGGGGAAAAAACACACCGAATAGCACGATTGGTTAGGAGTGAAACAGCAGCCATCTTATCCATTCGTCTTAACTCCTCCTCCACATTTTACTAGATTGTTTGAAAAGTGCAGAAGAGCACCTCTTTCTCGTGAAAACCAGTATGTAGGGGGGATCTAATTTCAGGCATTTCTTTCATTGTTACTGTGTATATAAGACAGTCCAGTATCATGCGACCAGGGTCTTCACTCTATCTAAATTAATGCAGAAGTGTGTCAGTCACTTATTTTTACAGTCTTTTTAAGGTTTTCAACTCACCCTCAGCTCCAATGGACACCAGTTTGACTCCTTTACTGGTGATGTAGTGGAGAGCTTTGTTGACGTTGGAGATCTTGTGGACTCTCATCTTCCCTCTCTCTGGTTTGGCCAAGCGCTCTCCTGGACAGGAAACAGACAGAAGGGGTCAAGGGTCAGACTTATGACACTGTGGAGTGAGATGTTAAACAACACCTGTATCATTTACCTTTATATAGAATATCTACAGGTGCAGTGTCATAATTTGATCATCCTGTTGTTGCAAGATGATCACAGCAGGAAATGCTAACTTGTAGTGTATTCCATATTTAAAGGCCCACTGTAGTTAAAAACATGAYACTTCCACACTAAGATGTCAAAATAWCACTCTGAAATTGTGAAAATGATGATAATGCCCTTTTTGTGTCATGTCAGGTGGGTTGATGTTTTTGGCCTGGCGCATAACGCCACCTGGCGGTCTGATAAAATTGACCAATGACAGTTCATCTTTGATTTGAATATCTCCTCTTACTGCTGCCGGTCCCGCCCAGTCAAATTGGTACCAGTGTTGACAACTTAAGCAACTTTGTCGCTATATTTAGCGAGTTCGCAGACTCCTCCAGCGACTTCTAAGCTACTTTTCAGGATGCCTTTGACCCCGCCCGGGGGGGTTTCTATGGAAGTTCAGAAATCAAATCTGACAAAAGTGAAGAGGAAGAGCTCACGTTGGGAGCGGACTCTCTGTGTCACGCGCCTCGGGAAAACAGCTGTGTCTAGCTTTGCTCTCCGGATGAAGGGAGTGATTATTACGGTGGCTTTGAGTGTAGAGATGGATCAACTGACGATTCCTGGTGTCTCTGAAGCACACCATTTAGTGAGACGCAGATCCGGTGCCGAGCACGAGACTGAGGAGACCCTATCAATACTTTTCAGTTTCGATATTGAGTGTTTGCCTGATAAAGTCATGCTAAGATATGTTAGCTATCCCGTGAGAGCGTTTGTTTCCGAACCCGCTACAGTCTTTTAGGTGCAAAGGTTATGGTCACGTTGCAYTAGAGTGCAGGAGGGAGATACCGAGGTGTGAGAAGTGTGCAGGAGGGCATGGGACAAAGGAAGTGTGTAGTTTTGGAGGAAAAAGTAGTCTGTTGCAGTTGTGGGACAGCCCATGTTGCTGGGGATCAGAAATGTCCTGTGAGAGTCGAGGTTCACAGGGTGAGAGCAGTTCCCGAAAGAGACATACATTAGAATTTATTTTAAAATAAGGGTAGGCCATGACGTGATGTTTTGATAAATATCTCTAAGACAAGGTTMATTTTATCAATATATTCTCTTGTATTTACCCCCCAAAAAATGGAATGATAAAGAACTACAAATACCATGATGATCTGGACGAGACTACCGAATCGAGGCAAAGGTAAGAATCTCTTGATTAAACTATCTAATGTTAGCGAAATGTAGTAATAAATCAAATGGAAAAATTCATTTAAATGGACAAATTCTGTGAACTGGTCTTGTGCRAGTTTTAAATTGACACAATACCTGTTAGCAAAGGTATCAGCTAGAAATGACGTGCAGGAGCTTGCAGGGATTTGTAGTTTTGCATGATCTCTACTTTGATGCTAATTAGCATTTTCGAATCTGAGAGTAACTTGAGCCGAATATATTGATAAAAGTAATCTTGTCGGAGAGAAATTTGCATGGTTATCAAAATGTCACGCCAGGGTAAGCTTACACGAAACACATCCCTTATTTTAAGTGGTTCTAAAATCCCCTATGGTAAAATATTAAAGGTGGAAAAATGATTGGAACAATTTCCCTGTTTGACCACTAGGTTTTATGGGTATTATGACACCTCCACTGTGGGACTCTATGTAAACAGTGTTCCCACATAGCCAGCTATACTTTTCCCCTATGTCTGGAATTTAGCTAGCTAGCTAACGTTAGCTAGTCAGAAGCTAGCTAACCCATTCATAGCTAACGTTAGCTAGTCAGAAGCTAGCTAACCCATTCATAGCTAACGTTAGCTAGTCGGAAGCTAGCTAACCCATTCATAGCTAACGTTAGCTAGTCAGAAGCTAGCTAGCTAACCCATTCATAGCTAATGTTAGCTAGTCAGAAGCTAGCTAACCCATTCATAGACGCTAACTGCTTGTTTGCCTATTGACGCAGTATCTTCCCAGTATCTTCTGACCGGAGAGAGTTTGTTTTTTAGATCCCAGACGTTCGATCATTAAAACGCATCACTTGCGGTAAGGTTTTGGAAAACAAACTAATATATCTTTCATATCAGCGAGAAATAATTTTCAAAAAACAAAAAGGGTAAAAGAGTTATAGTGTTCCCATATCTCCATGTTACATCGCTTTTTTACGGAAGACAGACGGAAGACATAGCCAACCACCTGGCWTTCTCGCTGATATGAAAGATAAGGGGCATATCAGCAATATGTTTCGCAAAACCGTTTAGCAAGTGATGATTATTGATGTTTCTAAATGTTAAAACAGAGCGCCTGGATTGTAGTTCAGATGCAGCCAACCATGGGCGAAGCTAACCGCAGAAAACCCTACGGATAATACAGTAWGAAGGGTTTTCGAGAGCTAGGTAGTTAGCTAACTTCGACGGCAATTAGCTGATGTGACACTTAGCTATGTCTGCAATTCTAACATTGCTTTATTATGTACAGGTACCTTATTAAATGTATGTCACGTCAGTATGCTACGATTGAAGCTAGCTACCTTGCTAACTGGATCCCCACGGAACGTGTAGGCTAGAAGTTTTACAACTTTTTTAAACAGTTTATTTTTTTTCACGACTGCCTCGCCCAGTTTCCCAAAGGGTTCGCCTGATTTGAAAATGAGGTCGCGAGACAAGCTCTGAATAAAATAAAAATGTGTTACTAAGTCCATAGAACTGTTCATAGAGCGCAGTTGGTTTCTGTTTTTCTCCTGCAAAAAATGTGTCTCTAACTTTTAAACAGTTGGAGCTATTATGACCCAATTCCTGAAAGCTAAGATTGTCAGAAACACGAGCTGCTCACAAGGTGTGCATGACTCGTTAGAGCAGAGAGAGGACAGAACCAGCATAATCAGATTTGGGGGGGAAAAGCAACACATCATTGAAAGCAATTATATTTTCTACACAGAAGATCAATTATTGCCTGGTGTTTTTTCTTGTCACTTCCCAATACCTTTCTAAATMATTTCAGTCACTTCAAAACCATACTTCCTTCAGATTGAAAGTACTGTCAGACTGATTTGTAATAATAGACTGTCATAGCTGTAAAATGGTATAGAATCAGCTTGATCCCCCTCTGTCGAAGACACTTGGACCTTCCTTTTTTTTAAATATTTTCAGCGGTATTGTTAACAAACACGCCCTCATAAAGAAAATGAGAATTAAAAACAGGTTCAGCCCCTGGTTCAACCGTGATCTTGCAGAGTTACTCCACCTGAAGAATTGCATATGGCGAAAGGCTCGGCACACGCATACTCAAGCGGACTGGCTATCATTCAGGCAAATGAGAAATACGTGCACTCAGGCTATCCGGAAGGCCAACATTAGTTACTTTAAGGAGCAGTTCTCTCTCTGTGGGTCTAACCCCAAGAAGTTCTGGGAAACGGTTAAAGACCTGGAGAATAAACCCTCCTCGTCACAGCTGCCCGTGTCCCTTAATGTTGATGTGGTTGTTACTGACAAGAAGCACGTGGCTGAGCTCTTTAATCACCACTTCATTAAGTCAGGATTCCTATTTGACTCAGCCATGCCTCCTTGCCCGTCCAACATTTCCTCATCACCCTTCTAATGCGACTATCCCCGATGCTCCTCCCTCTTTTTCCCCTGCCCCGCTACAAAGTTTCTCCCTGCAGGCGGTCACTCAGTCCGAGGTGCTAAAGGAGCTCCTGAAACTTGACCCCAAAAAAACATCTGGGTCAGATGGTTTAGACCCTTTCTTCTTTAAGGTTGCTGCCCCTATCATCACCAAGCCTATCTCTGACCTTTTTAACCTGTCTCTCCTTTCTGGGGAGGTTCCCACTGCTTGGAAGGCAGCCACGGCGCGTCCTTTATTTAAAGGGTCAGATCAAGCTCATCCTAACTGTTTTAGACCTATTTCTATTTTGCCCTGTTTATCAAAAGTGTTGGAAAAACTTGTCAATAATCAACTGACTGGCTTTCTTGATGTCTATAGTATTCTCCCTGGAATGCAATCTGGACAAAATTGATTAAATATAGAAAACTGATTTACATAAGAATTCAGACCCTTTACTCAGTAATTTGTTGAAGCACCTTTGGCAGCGATTACAGCCTTGAGTCTTCTTGGGTATGACGCTGCGAGCTTGGCACACATGCATTTGGGGAGTTTATTCTCTGCAGATCCTCTCAAGCTCTGTCAGGTTGGACAGGGAGAGTTGCTGCACAGCTATTTTCAGGACTCTCCAGAGATGTTCGATCAGGTTCAAGTCCAGGCTCTGGCTGGGCCACTCAAGGACATTCAGAGACGTGTCCCGAAGCCACTCCTGCGTTGTCTTGGCTGTGTGCTTTGGGTCGTTGTCCTGTTAGAAGGTGAACCTTTGCCCCAGTCTGAGGTCCTGAGCGCTCTGAAGCAGGTTTTCATCAAGGATCTCTCTGTACTTTGTCCGTTCATCTTTCCCTCGGTCCTGACAAGTCTCCCAGTCCCTGCCACTGAAAAACATCCCCACAGCATGATGCTGCCACCACCATGCTTCACCGTAGGGATGGTGCCATGTTTCCTCCAGACGTGACACTTGGCATTCAGGCCACAAGAGTTCAATCTTGGTTTCATCAGACCAGAGATTTTTTTTTTCTCATGGTCTGAGAGTCTTTAGGTKCCTTTTGGCAAACTCCAAGCGGGCTGTCATGTGCCTTTTACTGAGGAGTGGTTTCCGTCTGGCCACTCTACCATAAAGGCCTGATTGGTGGAGTGCTGCAGATGGTTGTCCTTCTGAAAGGTTCTCCCATCTCCACAGAGGAACTCTGAAGCTCTGTCAGAATGACCATCGGGTTCTTGGTCACCTCCCTGACCAAGGCTCTTCTCCCCCGATTGCTCAGTTTGGCCTGGCAGCCAGCTCTAGGAAGAGTCTCGGTGGTTCCACACTTCTGCCATTTAAGAATGATGGAGGCCACKGTGTTCTTGGGGACCTTCAATGCTGCAGAAATGTTTTGGTACCCTTCTCCAGATCTGTGTGCCATCACAATCCTGTCTCGGAGCTCTACAGACAATWCCTTTGACCTCATGGCTTGGTTTTTGCTCTGACATGCACTGTCAACTGTGGGACCTTATATAGACAGGTGTGTGCCTTTCCAAAAACACTAACTCTTCCACCTTTCCCGTCACAGGATGATATTCTAGGTGTGTATCGTAAAGTCAGTGTTGGAGAAAGCTGGTGACTACTCTAGACCTCCTATCTGAGTCTGTTTAGCTAACACCCTGTTAACTTTCACCATCATCTGTTTCCCTCTGACAGGAACACCTCGCAGAGCTTGAGCACATATAAAACTATAACTTGAAAAGATTCTTCCATGCCATGATTTAGACTTTCAGTATAGCCTTGTTTATGATCTGTGACAAGATCATTTATTAAGAATGACAAGAACCTTACATCGCAGTCTGGTTTATATATTTTTTTTTTACTTTCAATAACAGAAAACATTCCAAAATGTGTAATTCAAGTGTTCACTCATTAGATATTTTTTTTTATAAATCATAATTTCCAGTAACAATGTTTAACAGCAACCTAATTCTGCAATCTTCCCCTTAATTCTAATCCACATAACAATTCACATTTTCTGTTGCTGCAGGGTTAATTTCCTGCTGTGTGAAACTGAGTCAAGTTAAGATACAGCATCTGTATTTGTTTTTTGTTATATGAATTATGTGGAATTGAGCATACTATCTAACTCTTTTCCCTGTTGCTCTTTCTGTTCTGTTGCTCTTGGTTGTCTGTCCTGTTCTTATGTTCTGATTGCTATTTGTTGCTTATGTTTCCTGGTGGGTATGTTCCTGGTGGTATGTTATGTGGGTATGTTCCTGTTGCTATGTTTCTTGTTGCTATGTTCTGTGGGTATGTTCCTGTTGCTATGTTCCTGTTGCTTATGTCCTGTTGCTATGTTCCTGGTGGGTATGTTCCTGGTGGGTATGTTCCTGGTGGGTATGTTCTGGTGGGTCTGTTTCTGTGGGGTATGTTCCTGTGGGTATGTTCTGTTGCTATGTTCCTATTGGTATGTTCCTGTTGCTATGTCTGTGCTATGACTGTTACTATGTACCTGTTACTAGTGTTACTGTTACTATGTAACCTGTTGCTATGACCTGTTGCTATGTTCCTGTTGCTATGTTCCTGTTGCTATGTCTCTGTTACTATGTACCTGTTTACTCCTGTACTGTACTATGTTCCTGTTGCTATGTTCTATGGGTTGTTCCTGTTGTTATATTCCTTTACTATCGTCCTGTTACTATCTTCCTGTTTCTATGTTCCTGTTACTTATGTACCTGTTGCTATGTTCCTGTGCTATGTTCCTGATACTATATTCTGTTACTATATGTACCTGTTGCTATGCTTCCTGTTGCTATGTTCCTGATCATGTTTACTATGTTCCTGTTGCTATCATTCTATGTTCTGTGCTATTGTTCCTGTTGCTATGTTCTGTTACTATTCATGTTACTATGTAATGTTCCTATGTACTCATTTACTATGTTCCTGTGGGTATTACCTCTTACATGTTACCTGTTGCTATTTACTATGTTCCTGTTGCTATGTTCCTGTTGCTATGTTCTGTTGCTTGTTACTAATGTTCGTTGTATGTCCTGTTGCTATGTTCTGTTTGTTGTTCTGTTGCTATGTTCCTTTGCTAGTTCCTTGTTGCTATGTTCCTGGTTACTAATGATACTGTTACTATGTACCTGTTACTATGTTCCTGTTACTATGTACCTGTTACTATGTTCCTGTGGGTATGTGCCTGTTATACTATGATTCCTGTTACTTAGTGTTCCTGTTACTATGTACCCTGTTACTATGTTCCTGTGGGTATGCTGTTACTATGTCCTGGTTCATATGGGTTCCTGTTTACTATGTCCTGTTACTAATGTACTGTTACTATGTTCCTGCTTATATGTTTGTTACTATGTACTGTTACTATGTTCCGTAGCTACTATGTTCCTGTGGGTGTGTAGTAGGACTGGGTAGCTTTATTTGTTCTGTGGGTATGCCTGTTAGTAGGGTACAAGTGGGAAGTGGATGCTGTTACTGTAGGGTACGTGGGTATGACTGTTTGTAGGGTACAGAGTGGGTAGCGTAGTGGGTATGCGTACATGCTGTTCATAGTGTTCGTGGGTTACTGTTAGTAGGGTACAGTGGGGTAGTAGTGGTCATGGGTATGCGTATTGTCAGGGCTACCTTAGTAGGGTAATGGTACTGTTAGTAGCTCAGTGGTTCTGAGCAAGTGGGTATGCTTACTATGTTCCAGTGGGTTTGCTGTTAGTAGGGTAAAGTGGATTGCGCTGTTAGTAGGCTACGTGGGGTTGACTTTAGTAGGTGTAGCAGTGCGGTATGGCTGTTAGTAGGGTAAATACCAGTGGGTATACTGTTGTAGGATACAAGTGGGTATAACTGTAGTAGGGTACGTGGGTATGCTGTTAGTACCGACTAAGTGGGTTGCTGTTAGTAGTAAGTGGGGGTAATGCCTGTTCGTAAGGGTACAGTGGGGTATGCTGTTAGCTAGGGTACAGTGGGTATGCTGTTAGTCGGCTACAGTGGGTATGCGCTGTTATATGTTTCCAGTGGGTATGCTGTTAGTAGGCTACAGTGGGTATGCTGTTAGTAGGTCTACAGTGGGTATGCTGTTAGTAGGGTAACAAGTGGGTATGCTGTTAGTTAGGGCTACGTGGGTATGCGTTAGTAGGGTACAGTGGGTATACTTGTTTAGTTAGGGTACAGTGGGTAATGCGTTAGTAGGGTACAGTGGGTTATGCTGTTAGTTAAGGGTACAGTGGGTATGCTGTTGAGTAGGGCTATGGGTGATACTGTTAGTTAGGTAAGTGGGAGTATGCTGTTACTCTGTTCCTGTGGGTATGCTGTTATTATAGTTCCTGTGGGGTATGCCTGTTAGTCAGGTAAGTGGGTATGCTGTTTAGTAGGGTACAGTGGGTATGCTGTTCGTAGGCTACAGTGGGGTATGCTTGTTAGTAAGGCTAACAGTGGGTTATGCTGGTTAGTGGGTACGTGGGTAATGCTGTTAGTAGGTCTACAGTGGGTCATGCTTTAGTAGGCTACAGTGTTTACTAGATACATACACACATCCTGCCGATCAATGCCAAGGTCCTGAACAAAAGTTTGAATTCGGGAAAAGTTCTGGGAAGCTTTGTTTTACCCGCGCATACCCATATGTTCACCGGTCATCTGACAATCATGACTGCACTCCCGGCTGTGAAATCTCTGTTCTCTGCCATTAGAGATACATCATAGAGATTCATCATGTGGGCACCATTAGAGATTCATCATGTGGGCACCATTAGAGATTCATCATAGTGGGCAACCCATTAAGATTCAATCATGTGGGCACCATTAGGAGATTCAATCATGTGGCACCATTAGAGATACATCATTGTGGCATACCATTAGAGATTCATCATGTGGGCACCATCTAGAGATTCATACATGTGGGCCCATTAGAGATTCATCATGTGGGCACCGTTAGAGATTCATCATGTGGGCACCGTTAGGATTCATCATGTGGGAATTAGAGATACATCATTAGAGATTCATCATGTGGCACAATTAGAGATTCTCTGTGGTGGGCACCATTAGAGATTCCATCATGTGGCACCATTAGAGATTCATCTGTGGGCACCATTCAGAGATAATCATGTGGGCACCATTAGGATCAATCATGTGGGACCATTAGAGATTCATCAGTGGGCACCATTAGAGATTCGTGCATGTGGGCACATTAAGAAGATACCATCCTGTGGGTCACGCATTAGAGATTTCATCATGTGGCACCATTAATAACGATTCATCATGTGGGCACCATTAGAGCATTCATCATGTGGGACCATTAGAGATTCATCAATGTGGGCACCATTAGAGATTATCATGTGGGCACCGTTAAGAGATTCCTATGTGGGCCACATTAGAGATTACATCATTAGAGATTTCTCTATGTGGGCACCATTAGAGATTTCATCATGTGGGCACATTAGGATTCATCATGTGGGCCATTAGAGATACATCATGTGGGCACCAAATAGAATTCATCATGTGGGCACATTAGAGATTCATCCATGTGGGACATTAGAGATTCATCATGTGGCATCATTAGAAGATTCATCATTGGGCACTATTAGAGATTCATATGTGGGCACCATAAGAGATTATCATGTGGGCACCATTTGAGATTCATCATGTGGGCACCAATAGAGATCATCATGTGGAGCACATTAGAGTTCTCATCGTGGGCATCATTCAGAGATTCATCATGTGGCCACCATTAGAGATTCTCATGTGGGCACAAATTAGAGATTCATCATGTGGGCACTCATTAGGAAGGATTCATATGTGGGCACCATTAGAGATTTCTCAGTGGGCACCATTAGAGATTCATCATGTGGGCATATTAGGAGATTCCATTGTGGGCACTATTAAGAGATAATCATGTGGCAAACCATTAGAGATTCATCATGTGGGCACATAGAGCTTCATCATTAGAGATACATCATTGTGGGCACCATTAGAAGATTCATCAATGTGGGCAGCCATTAGAGATTCATCATGTGGGCACCATTAGAAGATACATCATTAGAGATAATCATGTGGGCACCATTAGAGATTCATCTGTGGGCACCATTAGAGATTCATCATGTGGGCATATTAGAGATTCATATGTGGGCACCATTAGAGATACTCATGTGGGCACCATTAGAGATTCATCATTAGAGATACATCAGTGGGCATCATTAGAAGAGTTCATTCATGTGGGACCAACTTAGAGATTATCATGCGGGCACAATTAGAGATTTCATCATGCGGGCACCAGGCCTCTCCTCCTCACTGATATGACCTCCAAGCAGCAGATGAGTTTCAAGTCCGTCCTGAAGTCCTCTCCTCGATGTTCTCGATCTGCGTTCCTCTTTCCTCAGTGGGGAGTTACCCGTGTAGGCTGTGAACGCTGGGGAGGAGAGGAGACATGGAGTTAGTTCCATGGTGTCCAGTCAGGGCATAGAACAGAGGTAGAGGCCAGTAAGTAGAGTCAGAGTAAACAGCGCAGAGTAGAGTAGATCCGAACAGAGTGAGTAGAGAGAGTAAGTAGAACAGATTTAGAGAGAACAGAGCAGCTAGTAGAGGAGAACAGAGTAGAACAGAACAGAGTAGAGTAGAGTTTGAGCAGAACAGAGTAGAACAGAACCGAGTAGATTAGATTGAGCAGAACAGAACAGAGTACGCAGAAAGAACAAGAAGCAGGAAGAGTAAGAGCGAAGAGCAGGACAGAGTAAGTAACAGAACAGAGTAGAGCAGAACAGAGCAGAGCTAAGATCTAGAGTTGCAGCAGACAGAGCAGAACGAGTAGACTTAGGAGTTGAGCGAACAGAGTAGACAAACAGAAAGAAACGAGATTAGAGTTGAGCAGAACAGAGTAAAGAACAGAGTAAGAGCAGAACAGAACAGAGCAGAGACAGAGTAGAGCAGAACAGAGCGGACAGAGTAGAAAAGAACAGAGTAGAGAGACGAGTGAGCAGAAAGAGTAGAGCAGAGGTAGAACCAGAGCAGAACCAGAGTAGTAGCAGAACAGAGAGCAGCCGGACAGAGTAGAACAGAAACAGAGTTAGAGCAGAACAGAGTAGAACTAGAGCAGAGTAGAGGTAGAGGCAGAACATCTGGAGCCTTTGTGTGTTGTGTTGAAGCGCAGCGGTTCCAGAGAAATTCCCAGGGCATGCTTGACAATGTTATACAGATAAACTACCTTGTTTGATGGGAACCATCTTGGGCTGTGGGAGCCTCTCCTCAT
>NW_019943712.1:125145-158394 GCF_002910315.2 Salvelinus sp. IW2-2015 | reverse complement strand
GTTTAAACAAACTGTTCTGAGCTGTGTGTTAATTAGTAGGAATGGTAATGTCTTGGAGGTTTAAACAAACGTGTTCTGAGCTGTTGTTAATTAGTAGGTGCTGGTAATGTCTTGGAGGTTTAAACAAACTGTTCTGAGCTGTGTATTATAGACTGGTTGTCGGGTTTTAAACAACTGTCTGAGCTGTTGTTAATTAGTAGGACTGGTAATGTTCTTGGAGGTTTAAACAAACCGTTCTGAGCTGTTGTTAATTAGTAGGACTGGTGATGTCTTGGAGGTTTTAACAAACTGTTCTGAGCTGTCGTGTAATTAGTAGAGACTGGGTATGTCCTGGAGTTTTTTAAACAATCAAAGTTCAAAATCAAATGTTTATAGTCACATACACATGGTTACAGATGTTAATGCGAGTGTAGCGAAAGATGCTTGTGCTTCTAGTTCGACACATGCAGTAATAAACCAACAGTAATTCTAACCTAGGGACAAGTTCGCACGCTGACTACCTTACCACCACACAAGTGTGAAGGGAATGAAAAAATATGTACATAAAGATATATGGAATGAGTGGTGGTACACGAACGGCATGGCAGCATGCAGTAGTGGTATAGAGTAGCGGGTATTACAATGAGATGAGTACTGTAGGGTATGTAAACATAAATGGCAATAGGTTTAAAGTTGGCTAGTGGTACATGTATTGCATAAAGATGGCAAGATGCAGTAGATGAATAATAGAGTCCAGTAAATATACATCAAAAAGTAAATCATTGTATAAGTGGGCATTGCTTAAAGTGGCTAGTGGTACACAGTTTTACATAATTCCATCAATTCCATTTTTTAAAGTGGCTGGAGTTGAGTCAGTATGTTGGCAGCGGCCGCAAATCGTTAGGGTGGCTGTTTAACAGTCTGATGGCTTGAGATAGAGAGCCTGTTTTTCATGTCTCTCGTCCCTGCTTTGATGCCACCTGTAACTGACCTCGCCGTTCTGGATGTATAGCGGGTGACAGGCAGTGGGCTTGGGTGGTTGTTGTCCTTGATGATTTTTATGGCCTTCCTGTCGACATCGGGTGGTGTAGGTGTCCTGGAGGGCAGGTAGTTTGCCCCTGGGATGCGTTCTGCAGACCTCACACCCTCGTGGAGACCCTTACGGTTGTGGGCGGAGCAGTTGCCGTACCAGGCGGTGATACAGCTCGACAGGATGCCTCTCGATTGTGCATCTGTAGAAGTTTGTGAGTGCTTTGGTGAACAAAGCCGAATTTCTTCAGCCTCCTGAGGTGAAGAGGCCGCTTGCTGCCGCCTTCTCACAACGCTGTCCTGTGTGGGTGGACGCAATTCAGTTTCTGTCCGTGACTGTGTTACACCGGGAACTTAAAAACTTTTTCCTACCTCTCCACTAACTGGACCCGTCGATGTGGATAGGGGGGTGCTCCCTCTGCTGTTTCCTGAACGTCCACAATCATCTCCTTTGTTTTGTTGACGTTGAGTATGAGGTTTATTTTCCCTGACAACACACTCCGAGGCCCTCCCCTCCTCCCTGTAGGCCGTCTCGTCGTTGTTGGTGATCAAAGCCCTACACTTGTAGTGGTCATCCGCAAACTTGATGATCGAGTTGGAGGCGTGCCATGGCCACGCAGTTCGTGGGTGAACAGGGAGTACAGGAAGAGGGCTCAGCAGCACTCTTGTGGGGCCCAGTGTTGAGGATCAGCGGGGTGGCGATTGTTGGTTCCTACCTCTCACCACCTGGGGCGGCCCGTCAAGGAGTCCAGGACCCCCAGTGCACAGGGCGGGGTCGAGACCCAGGGTCTCGAGTCTTGACTGACGGAGTTTGGAGGGTAACTCATGGTGTTTCAATGCTGAGCTGTAATCGATGAATCAGCATTCCTCACATGGGTATTCCTCTTGTCCCAGATGGTTAGGGGCGAGTGTGCAGTGTGGTTGCGATTGCGTCGTCTGTGGACCTATTGGGTCGGTAGGCAAATTGGAGTGGGTCCTTAGGGTGGCCGGTAGGGTGGAGTGATATGGGTCCTTGACTAGTCTCTCAAGCATTCATCGATGGAACGGATAAGTGAGTGCTAACGGGGCCGATAGTCGTTTAGCTCAGTTACCTTAGGCTTTCCCCTTGGGGAACAGGAAATGGTGGGCCCTCTTGACGCTGTTGGGAACAGCAGACTTGGATAAAGGATTGAATTGAATATGTCCGGTAAACACACCCGCCAGCTGGTCTGCGCAGCTCCTGAGGACGCGGCTGGAATGCCGTCTGGGCCTGCAGCCTTGCGAGGGTTAACACGTTTAAATGTTTTCTTCACTCGGCTGCAAGTGAAGGAGAGCCCGCTAGGTTTGGTAGGGGGCCGTGTCAGTGCACTGTGTTGTCTCTAAGCGGGCAAAAAAGTTGTTTAGCCTGTCTGGGGAGCAAGAACATCCTGGTCCTCGAGGGGCTGGTTTTCTTTTTGGTAATCCCGTGATTGACTGTAGACCTGCCAACAATACCTTCTGTGTGTCTGAGCTGTTGAATTTCGACTCGATTTTGTCTCTGTACTGAGACTTAGCCTGTTCTTGATTGCCTTGCGGAGAGAATAGCGTACACTGTTTGTATGTCGGTCATGTTCCGGTCACCTGCCCTGGTTAAAAGCAGTGGTTCGCGCTTTCAGTTTACGCGAATGGCCTGCGTCAATCCACGGGTTTTCTGTTTCTGGAGTTTTTATCGTTGCCTGTGGGTACGACATCGTCCATGCACTTTCCTAATTGAACTCGCTCAGCGAATCAAGCATATTCCGTGCATATTGTTGTTGGACGCGATGCGGAACATATTCCCAATCCGGCGTGATCGAAGCAGTCTTGATAGCGTGGCATCAGATTGGTCGGACCAGCGTTGAACAGACCTGAGCGCGGGAGTTGTTTTTGAGTTCTGTTTGTAGGCGGAATCAACAAAATGGAGTCGTGGTCAGCTTTTCCGCGAGGGGGCGGGGGACGGGCCTTGTAGCGTCGCTCCAAGACATTACCAGTCCTACTAATTAACAACAGCTCATAACGGTTTGTTTAAAACTCCCAGACATTACCAGTCCTACTAATTAACAACAGCTCAGAACAGTTTGTTTAAACCTCCAAGACATCGCCAGCCCTACTAATTAACAACAGCTCATAACGGTTTGTTTAAAACTCCCAGACATCGCCAGCCCTATTAATTAACAACACATATCTTCTTCAAAGAACAAGAAGGAAAGAAGGAGACATCTATTTACCATCCTTATTGATTGATTAAGACGTACAAATGGAACGCTCCATTAGTCCGGCGGCGGGGGTAGATCTCAATTTAGCCCAGACCTTCCAGGCAGCACAGAATGTTTGCTGGGAAGAACCAACCGGTTCCCCCCCCACCACCCCCGGAGAATCGTGGGTAATTAGGTTAGTGGATAGTTGGTGGTGTCATCAGGAAACTGAAAGACGGAACGCGAACCCTTTTGTTTCTAAAAGGGAATCAAAGAATTTATACATAAGTCACAGAAATCCCACAACTTAATTTGATGTGTATTGGCCACTTAAAAGCTGTTTTCCCTGCCCGTCTGTGCACACAAGGTTTAAGGTGAGGAGGAAGATGTATTATACCTTGCGTACATTGAAGCGTACGGAATGCATTCATTGCTCCGTGTGCAGTGAACAAAAAGGTATCAAGATAATCCTAGGTACAGCTGACTTGTTTTACTAATTCAATGTTTTCGTTCTCCTGTGTGATGAAAAACATAATTGAACGCTCACAATACTATAAACTTTATTAAGTTTAGCTAAATTGCTTGTCAGAAAAACCAGTAGTTAGAAATACCACTTCGACAATTAAAAAYTGAACTTGTCGTGTTTACTTGGTAAAGAAAAATCTATGTTTTTTTTCTGAAGTGTCAGGTAACGTTAAATTTACGGTATATCTGTGTCTGGGTTAAATGGACATTACCCTTTTTATTGTTCACCTATGTACTCATGAAGACAAATTGTCAACAGTGTCGTAACACCAGGTAAGGACACATACTGTATGGGCTGTAGTACCTACCTAGAACCATGTCTTTAGAGAGTTGAACCATCTTTTTTAATATGGTTCTAATTGTAGACAATCAGTTACAGAACATTGTTGAAAATGTGTTCTTTATGTAATGTTAATGGGGATCTAACATGGCTGCCATAGAATGTTGTAGTGTCATAAGCATCATAATGCAAAAGCCACAGTGTTCCAAATCTATGGTTCTAGAACCTACCGGGACTCTGTGTGGTTCCTGCTAGACTGGTTCTGGAACCTACCACTGGTGTGGMTCCTGCTAGACTGGTTCTGGAACCTACCGGGACTCTGTGTGGTTCCTGCTAGACTGGTTCTGGTAAACTACCACTGGTGTGGTTCCTGCTAGACTGTTCTGGAAACTACCCTGGTTGGTTCCGTGTAGACTGGTTCTGGAACCTACACTGGTGTGGTTCTGCTAGACTGTTCTGGAACCTACCGGGACTCTGTGTGGTTCTGCTAGACTGTTCTGGAACCTACGATCTGGTGTGGTTCCTGCTAGACTGGTTCTGGAACCTACCGGACTCGTGTGGTTCCTGCTTAGACTGGTTCTGGACACTACCGGGACTCTGTGTGGTTCTGCTAGACTGGTTCTGGAACCTACCGGGACTGCTGTGTGGTTCCTGCTAGGACTGGTTCTGGAACCTACCGGGACTCTGTGTGGTTCGCTGCTAGACTGGTTCTGGAACTACCGGGACTCTGCTGGTTCCTGCTAGACTGGTTCTGGAACCTACCGGACTCTTGTGTGGTTCTGCTAGACTGGTTCTGGAACCTACCGGGACTCGTTGGTGTTCCTGCTAGACTGGTTCTGGACCTACCGGGACTCTGTGTGTTCCTGCTAGACTGGTCTGGAACCTACCGGGACTCTGTGTGTTCCTGCTAGACTGGTTCTGGACCTACCGGGACTCTGTGTGTTCCTGCTAGACTGGTTCTGGAACCTACCGGGACTCTGTGTGGTTCCTGCTAGACTGGTTCTGGACCTACCGGGACTCTGTGGTTCTGTAGACTGGTTTGGAACTTACCGGCTCTGTGTGGTTCCTGCTAGACTGGTTCTGGACTACTACGGGACTCTGTGTGGTTCCTGCTAGACTGGTTCTGGAACCTACGACTCTGTGTGGTTCCTGCTAGACTGGTTCTGGAACCTACCGGACTCTGTGGGTTCTGCTAGACTGGTTTGAAACCTACCGGACTCTGTGTGGTTCCTGCTAGACTGGTTCTGGAACCTACCGGGACTCTGTGGTTCCTGCTAGACTGGTTCTGGAACCTACCGGGACTCTGTGTGGTTCCTGCTAGACTGGTTCTGGAACTACCGGGACTCTGTGGTTCCTGCTAGACTGGTTCTGGAACCTACGGGACTCTGTGTGGTTCCTGCTAGATGTTCTGGAACTACCGGGACTCTGTGGTGGTTCTGCTAGACTGGTTCTGGAAACTACCGGGACTCTGTGTGGTTCCTGCTAGACTGGTTCTGGAACCTACCGGATCTGTGTGTGTTCCTGCTAGACTGGTTGGAACCTACCAGACTGTGTGGTTCTGCTAGACTGGTTCTGAACCTACCAGGACTCTGTGTGGTTCCTGCTAGACTGGTTCTGGACCTACCGGACTCTGTGTGGTTCCTGCTAGACTGGTTCTGGAACCTACCAGGACTCTGTGTGGTTCCTGCTAGACTGGTTCTGGAACCTACCAGGCCTCTGTGTGGTTCCTGCTAGACTGGTTCTGGAACCTACCGGGACTCTGTGTGGTTCCTGCAGACTGGTTCTGGAACTACCAGGCTCTGTGTGGTTCCTGCTGACTGGTTCTGGATGAGATGGAGACTGAGAGCTTCAGATGATGTGTTTTTGTTGTTGTGTGCATAGATTGCAGGATATTATCAAGCTCGTTCAAAAAATGGTAAAATGAGTACAAAACCTAGAAAACTAACCTCTATCATGTGATCGATTACCCATTTTAACAATACCCACCAAATTACTCTGACTCATTCTGACCCAGTGAGTTTGTGAGTGTGTGGTATTGAGTTTGTGAGTAATATTGGTGGTGGCCCAATCTAGCTGACAGAGGGACAGAAGAAGGCTAGGAAGCCATTGAAGTGATGAACAGGATTGCCATGCATTGACCGATGCAGCTCAGTGGAAGCAGCCCTCTGGTCTCTGCTGGCCGTCATCAAAGGAAAAACACATTGACAGACAGAGCTTTGTAAAGCTCTCGTTGATGGGTTCAGAGGCTTGACTTTACAGCTACATAACACTTATCAGTACACATTACAGTATATAGTATATAGTATATAACGACCGCAACAGAAGATGATCTGTGTACATACTACTACTTCATCTGGTGTATTATATTATCATCTTTGTCATTTTTTTTGTTGTTGTTGCATAAATCATGAATCTGGTGTTTGTTGGGAATGTTGTCCCGTGGTTATTTCCAGGTGTGCGTCTGGATCGTGTGAGGGGTGGAAGACAGAAGTACAAGAGGAGAATGGGGGACACGGAGAACGGGGCCTATCTAGGCCTGACACTTCCCCCTCCTGCCAAAAAGCCATGTGAGTCACAKCAATAGTTACCCTTTCTGCTTGTATTATACTTAGGGCCCTGTGTATTGGTGTATCATGTCYCATGACCTGGAWTTTAACCTTTTTATTTGAAGCCTTTTCCAGAAATMATATTTACAGCAYTTGTCTTACGATGGTGCTCGGKCATCTGACATAAAAAGACTAGTGGGAAGTTRGATTAAAACGTTTAKAWWWWWWWTTWATGATTCCTTTTTCAAATCATATGAGCAAAAAATATGTATTTTTATCTGGAATGCTAAACCAGACAGGATAAAGCATGCCTGTCTATATAATGAATATGAACTGGGTGGGTTGAGATTATTAAATTTAAAATCCATAAACCTATCTCTAAAAGCCTAATTGATACAAAAGTTGTACCTGAACCCAAAATGGTTCTCAAGTTAGATTACTAAGGAAATCCATTGTTTAAAACTGGCCTTTTTGTCTTTGTGCAGATTGCCATGTCTCATTTTCGATTAATTGAAAATGAAACCTTTTTCAAAGTATATCTCTTTTTCAAACAAGCATTGCAGAATTGGTTACAAGAGAGAACAAATATTATGGTTGAACTCAAATGTACTGGTTGATAAAATACCTGTTTTATGGAAAGTTTGAAAAGGGTATTTTGTTTTTAAATGAAATTTGAAAATAAATTGGAGTGGTAGAGTTGTTTTTCATGGAGTTATCAGAATTGTACGGGAAGGTCTGCTCAATCCAAGAGTACAACCAATTGATTACAGCATTACCCCAAAAATGGACGAGGCAGGTGGCAGTGGGAGGAAGTAGGGAACTGGTCTGTCTGCTCAATATAAAGGATCAAAACTGGAGGAAGTAGGTGGCCTGGRGGTTGGGAGCTTGGGCCGGTGGCTGATAGGTCACTGGATCGGGTTTTTTGACCTTGTGGGAGATCTGTGGACGTGCCGTTGAGCAGGGCGTTGGCCCTGATTGCTCCTGTTGGTCGCTCTGGATGGAGGAGTCGCTGCTAGATGATTCAATGGAATGGCAATGTTGAGCGGCTTCAATGCAAGTAGATTGTTGGTTTTAATGTTCAATAAAAAAATTTTATCTTTTTAAATCACTAACGTTTGAAACTAAATATACAAATCCACGGCCATTGACATAATTCCACAGGTTATCAATCATCACTCCGAACCGGGTTCTTAAACAATGGTGCATTGTTGTTTTACACACTAACATCTCATCTATGCATATCATACTTCTAACCTCTGTCACATCACAGCATCGTAATCACCATCTTGTCTCCCCCCCTTCTCTCATTCCCCATCTCTCTCCCCTCTCTCTTCCCCCCTCCCCTCCCACCCCTACTCTCTCTATGCTTCTCTCTCTCGCAGTGACTTTAAAGATTTGTCTCAACCTGCTTGTGGTTGAACCAGAGAAATATGTATGCGCATCAGGCCACGACCTATGGCAGACGGAACCATCAAGTACGGCTGACAACACGATGTGTAGACCTGGCTGAAAGAGAACTGGTGTAGCTCATCGGCTGGGCAAAACACAGTCCCTCAGTAGAGAGGACTATATATACATACAAAGACTCTCCAACACTCAGTCTTACCACGATGCATCCGAAATGAGGTAGAGGACTATATTACCTACAGAGACTCCCAACGAATCCAGTAGAGGACTATATTCACTACACAGAGCATCCAAACATTCCCGGTAAGTGACTATTTACCCTACAACCAGAGCACTCCCAACATATCCAGTAGAGGACTATATTACCTACACAGAGCACTCCCACACAATATCCCAGCTAGAGGGACTATGTTACATACACCCAGACACTCCCAACATATCCAGGTAGAGGGTTATATTACTAACCAGAGCACTCCAACATATCCCAGGTAGAGGGACTATATTACCTCACAGAGCACTCCCAACATATCCCAGGTAGATGGGACTATATTACCTACATTGCACTCCCAACATATCCCAGGTAGAGGGACTATAATTACCTACACAGAGCATCCAACAACATACCCAGTAAGGGATATATTACACAAGAGCACTCCCAACATATCCACGAGTAGAGGGACTATATTACCTACACAGACACTCCAACCAACATACCAGGTAGAGGACTATTTACCTACACAGAGCACTCCAACATATCCCAGGTAGAGGGACTATATTACCTACAACAAGCACCCCAACACATATCCCAGTAGAGGGACTCTATTACCTACCGACAGCACTCCCAACACTATCCCAGGTAAGGGACTATATTACTACACATACCGACCATCCAACATACCAGGTAGAGGGACTATATACCTAACCAAGCACTCCAACATATCCCAGTAGAGCTATATTTATACCTCTACAACAGACACTCCCAACATATCCCAGGTAGAAGGGACTATATTACCTACAGAGCCTACCACCAACTATCCAGGTAGAGGGACTATATTACCTACACCAGAGCACTACCTCAACAACCACTACCATACACTATCAGGTAAGGAGACTATATTACCTACCAAACCACTCCCAAACATAATCCCAGGTAAGGAACTTATTTTACGAACAAACCAACTCCAACATATCCCAGGATACAAGGACTATATTACCTACACAAGAGCACTCACAACAACATCTCCAGGTAGAGGGATCTATAATTACCTACCACAGAGCAGCTTCCACAACACATTCCATGTAGAGGACTATAATTACCTACACGAGCACTCCAACATCATCCCAGGTAGAGGAACTTTATACCTACACAGAGCACTCCAACAATCCCAGTAGGGGACATATATTACCTCCACAGACGCACTCCCAACATATCACCTAGGGGACTATAACTACATCAAGAGCACTCCCAAACATCCCAGTAGAGGGACATCTATATACCACTAACAGACACGTACTCCCAACATATCCCAGTAGAGAATATATACCTAACACAAGACTCCCACATCATCCCAGTAAGACTATAATACCTACACAAGCACTCCCAACAATATCCCAGGTAGAGGACTATATACTACACAGAGCACTCCCAACATATCCCAGTAGAGGGACTATTTACCTACACAGATATCCCAAGATATCCCAGTAGAGGACTATATTACTACGACAGACCATCCCAACATCCCAGGTAGACATATTACCTACAGAGCACTCCCAACATATCCCAGGTAGAGGACTATATTAACCTACAAGCCACTCCCACATATCCCAGGTAAGAGACTATATTGATACCACAGACAACACTCCCAACATATCCCAGGTAGAGGGACTATATTACTACACAGACATCCCAACATATCCAGTAGAGGATATATTACTCTACACAGCACTCACCAATACTCCCAGTAGAGGACATATTACCTACACGAGACACTCCCAACAATATCCCAGGTAGAGGGACTTATTTACCTACACAGAGCATCCACAAATCCCAGAGTAGGATCTATATTACCTACAGAGCACTCCAACAACTATCCCAGGTAGAGGACGATATTTACCTACCAAAACCACTCCCAAACAATCCCAGTAGAGGGACCTAATATTACCTAACCAAAACCACTCCCAACATATCCCCAGCGGTAGAAGAACTATAATTACCATAACCAGAACACTCCCAAACATAATCCCGAGTAGACACTATTTACCTAACCAAAACACTCCCAACAATCCCAGTAGAGGACTATATTCCTAACCAAACAACTCCAACATACCCAAGAGACACTATTTACCTAACCAACACTCCCAACATATCCCAGGGTTAGGACGGACATATATTAACCTAACCACAACACTCCAACATATCCCAGTAGAGGGACTATATTACCTAACCAGAAAACACTTACCCAACAACATCCCCATAGAGGACTATATTACCTACACAGAGCACTCCCAACATATCCCAGGTAGAGACTATATTACCTACACAGAGCACTCCCAACACATACCCAGGTAGAGGAACTATAATACCTACACAGCACTCCCAAACATATCCCAGAGTAAGGGACTATATTACCTACACAGAGCACTCCCAAACATCCCAGGTAGAGGACTATATTTACCTAACAACCACTACCCAACTATCCCAGCTAGAGGGACTATATTACCACTACAGAGACACTCCCAACATAACTCCCTGTATATAAAGGACTATATTACTAACCAGATACCAACATATCCAACACTATATACCTAGAGAACTAGAACACCTACACAGAGCATCCCAAACATATCCCATAGAGGACTATATACCTACACAGAGCACTCCCAACAACATCCCAGGTAGAGGACTATATTACCACTACAGAGCACTCCCAACATATCCCAGTAGATGGACTATTATTACCTACACAGAGCATCCCACATATCCCCATAGAGGGACTATATTACCTACACGAGCTACTCCCAATACATCCCAGTAAGAGGACTATATTACTACACAGACACTCCAACATAGCCCAGCTAGGGACTATATTACCTCACAGACACTTCCCACTATCCCAGGTAGGGAACTACATTACCTACACAAGCACCCCAAATATCCCCAGTAGAGACGATTATAACCTACACAGAGCGACTTCCCAACATTTCCCAGTAGAGACCTATATTACTACAGAGCCGACTCCCAAACATATCCCAGTCTAAGGACCTATATTCCACACGGGGGGGGGGGGGGGGGGGGGGGGGGGGGGGGGGGGGGGGGGGGGGAGGCGGGGGGGGGGGGGGGAGGGGAGTGAGGGGGATGGCGAGGGGCGAGTGGGGGGGGGGGGGGGCGGGAGGGAGGGGGGGGCGGGGGGGGGGGGACGGGGGGGGGGGGGGGGGGGGGGGGGGGGGTGGGAGGTGGGGGGGGGGGAGGGGGGGTGTGGGAGGGGCGGGGGGGGGGGGGGGGCGGGGGTGGGGGGGGGGGGTGGGGGGGGAGGGGGGGGGGGGGGGGGGGGGAGGGGGTGGGGGGGGGGGGGGACACTCCAACAAATCCCAGGTAGAGGACTATATTACCTACACAGAGCACTCCCAACTATCAATGAAGGACATTATTACCTACACAGAGCACTCCCACATATCCCAGGTAGAGGGACTATATTACCTACAGCCACTCCCACCATATCCAGTAGAGGGACTTAATTACCTACACAGAGCACTCCCAACAACATCCAGGTAGAGGTACTATATTACCTACACAGAGCACTCCCAACATAATCCCAGTAGAGGACTATATACCCACAGAGCACTCCCAACCATATCCCAGTAGAGACATATATTACCTACAACAGACACTCCCACAATCCCAAGTAGAGAGACTATTATTACCTAACACAAAACCACTCCCAACACAATCCAGAGAGGACTATATTACCTACCAAACACTCCAACATACCCAGTAGAGGGACTAGAACTGGAGAAGAATGGGAGAAAGGAACATTAAAGCCACAAAAACTCTATTTAGTAAGTGCTCTCTCTATAACTCTCTCTCTCTCTCTCTCTCTCCACACACAAACACACACACACCACACACACAACACAACACACACCACACAAATACACCCTCTAAGGATATAACATCTGCTCCTCTCTACCGAGGGAGAACAGTTCCATATTCTACACATGTAAATCAATAAGGCAAACTGAACGTCGTGTGTGGTTGTTTTGTGTGGTGTGTGTGTGTGATTGTGTGTGTGTGTGGTGTGTTTGTTGTGCGCATCCGTGCTGTTTTGCAGTTGGGTAGGGACGTACTCCCTTTTACGCCAATGTATTCCATTTCAATTTGGACTTAAAAAACCCCAAATACGATCCTCTTACTTCCTTAAGACTGATGACACCAAGGAAGCAGGCTGTACCATTGGTTTATTAGGAGGTAGTCGTGGTGGACTCGTTCCTCTCGCACTCAAACCTACATACTGAATAGTTATACACTTTCTTATAATATCATTGTTTCATGAATCTTAATTGAAAAATAAGAATTTAAATTTCCTTTAAATAAATACATTTGTAATTCTCTTTAAAATTATATCATCCCTCTGTAGATATTCCAGCAGCAATGTTCACTGTTTATAATGCCGAGTTGATCTCTCCTAAGATATTGCCCTGAGAGTACTGTTCTGAGTCAGTTTTTAACCATAACCCCCCCCAGTATTAAGGTTCGACTTGGAGACGGTGAAACTGACTCTGATCTGACTGAATGATGCTGGACCCAGAGTGGCAGTCATGCTAGTGTGAGGTTAACAGGGTTGGACCCATGTAGTATGTAGAGATATCAGGTGACCCAGGGAGATAAGTGAGAGTTACAGGGTGGACCAGGGGATGATGTAGTGAGATACAGGGTGATCCCAGGGAGATGCGTGTGAGATACAGGGTGACCCAGGGAGATGCGATTGAGATTACAGGTGTAGACCGCAGGGGAATGTAGTGAGAAGATTACAGGGTGGACCCAGGGAGATGCCGTGTGAGATTACAGGTGAACACAGGGGAGATGAGTCATAGATGTAGTACAGGGTGACCCAGGGAAGAATGTAGTGAGTTTACAGGGATGACCGAGAGGGCTGTAGATTACAGTGGGGACCAGGGGATTAGTGTGATAACAGGTGACCCGGGGAGATGGAGTGAGAGTTAAGTGAGTAGAGGATGACCCAGGGGAGATTGTTGAGATTACAGTGGAACCCAGGGGAATGAGATATGGATTACAGGTGACCAGGGAGATGAGTAGGTAGAGGAGGGATGGAGATTACAGGTGACCCAGGGGAATTTAGTAGATTACAGGGTACCCAGGAGATTTATGATGGAGAGTTACAGGGGACCCAGGAGATTTAGATGAGATTACAGGCCGGAACACATGGATTTAGTGAGGATTACAAGTGCCCAGGGAGATGTAGTGTTTACAGGTGACCCAGGGAAGAATTCAGTGTGATTGAAATTACAGGTGACCAGGGAGATAGTGTGAGATTACAGGTGGACCCAGGGAATGAGTGTGAGATTACAGAGGTGACCCAGGAGATGAGTGTTGAATTACAGGGTTGACCAGGAGATGAGTGGAGATTACAGTTGACCAGGGGAGATGACGTTGTGAAATTACATGGTACCCACGGAGATGAGAGATTGAATGACAGTAGAACCCAGGGGAGATGGAGTGTGAGATTACAGGGTGGACCCAGGGGAGATTTAGTGAGAGATTACAGGGTGGACCCAGGGGAGATGGAGTGGGAGATTACAGGGTGGACCCAGGGGAGATTTAGTGAGAGATTACAGGGTGGACCCAGGGGAGATGGAGTGGGAGATTAGACTACATGGTGGCCAGGTAACAAGTATCATTAACAACCTTATGATCAGTCCATTATTAGCGTGCTAAAGGGAGTGAGGACCGTCTCTTTCATATTGTTTACCTGCGACCCAAACACATGGAGAAAAAAGTTTATGATACATTGCGTTCGGAAAGTATTCAGACACCTGGACTTTTTCCACATTTTGGTACGTTCCCGCCTTATTCTAAAATTGATTAATTCGTTTTTCCCTCAATCTACACACAATACCCCAGAATAACAAAGCAAAATTAGGTTTTTAGACATTTTRTGCAAATGTATTAAAAATAAAAACTGAAATATGACATTCAGAGTGTGAAAAAGGTCAAGGGGMCTGAATACTTTCCGAATGTACTGTATATGTGACTACTTTAACTATTGTGGCTACATATATATTTTTAGGTGTTTAAATGAAATATATTTGGAATTATGTTGTGCTATTGACAGGCCACCCCCTCGTGATACCTTACGGCGTTTTAAGTTGAGTGAACAAACATGCAAAAATGTGCGAACGAAAAATGCAAGTTATTCGCTGCACGTGTTTGTTAGTGAGACCTCTGACCGTTTGACTTTGTAGTATCCATCAGAGCAGTGGTTTAGGGGGATGACACGGCTTAGCGTGAATAGTAGACACACACACAGGCCTCATAGCGTTGTAACTCATTGTCATGGGGAGTACCGATTGGCTGTTACTTACACATGCTGTCATGACAACCAGGCTAGAATCATTGGCATGGTTGCCACAGGTCACAGGTCACCGTTAATTTGTGCAGCTGCACGGCACGGTCACCACTTATAGTACAATCATACTATATGCATGCACTGCTAATGATTCTTCTCTCGTTCACACACACATTTACACACAACCCTGCCACGCTGTTAGATGAGAYGAGGAGACGTATGTCTCTCTCCACCGCAGGCCCAGTCATGTCATTACCTCTGTCTCTTTATTGGGCCCATGATGGCCCTTAGGAGCACTGTAATGATGGCAAATGAATAGTGTGAACTGCTGAGATAGAGCCCTGAGAGAGAACTGTTATCTGTTAGGGCTCTATGAGAGAMAACTGTCATCTGGTTAGGACTGTTTCGATAGCACAGATTGGAATATGTTCCMGGATTCATCCGATAACATTGAGGAGTTTACTACATCAGTCACCGACTACATTAATAAGTGCATTGAAGGGACCTTCCGAGCGGCGCAGAGGTCTAAGGCACCGCATCGCTACAAACCCGGGTTTGATCCCAGGCTGTGTCACAACCGGCCGRGACCGTGAGTCCCATATAACATGTAATGCCACAACAGATTAGATGAACTGGAATGAGAGCTGTGAGCATTAAGAGAGATGTAAGCAAACCATGTTCCTAATGAGTCACTGCCCCTACATTATCACTAAAGGTGTCTGCATACTAGGATCGGTNCATTATCACTAAAGGTGTCTGCATACTAGGATCGGTTTTCTCCTCGCAGAACTCGGCTAGGCGAAGTGAACATCTGCGCCTCGCATATTCCCTTAAAAGACCTTTGCTTGAAAAACTAGGGAAAAAAGCAGCTATAGTACTGTTTGTCCCTTTTGAGACGCCGTAGCCCGTATACACTATCTCAAAACAGTCTGAATTAATTGAAGATAACTCAAGAAATCTGTCATTAATTTCAACGTTTTTGCCGAGGAGGTCTGTGTCGTTCAATTTTACATCTAACTAAGATGTTTGGTGCAGTTTTTCTCATGTTAAAAAATGTGCATGAAAACGACTAGTTTCTCGTGGCATGACAACAAATACTTAATTGAAGAATCCAAATTGAAGAATCCCTACTGATGACCAATCACAGATGAAGGGGCGTCGACTTAGGCTACCGAACTTCAGTTTACCTCGAGAAATTGTTGTGCACGTTCAGCCGAAAAAACCTTTGCCAAAGTCCAAAACAAACAAAAATGGCACAACATGTAAACTGTTTCGGATGGGAAGCATACGGGTGCCTTTTAAACCGCAAAGAACCCTTTTGTGAACCGCAAAGAACCATTTGAAGGGCTCAAAGGGTTCTTGGAGTCTTTGTGGTCCACATAGAACCATCGCCTTTTTCTAAAGAACCCTTGAAGAACTCTCTTCTCTTAGATCGTATGATCTTCTATGTAGAAGAACCCCTTACTCGCTAACGACTCGTGTGTGTGGCTTTGTGAGGTCATAGAGCAAAACAAGATGACACGTGCGTGTTCTGGAAGAGTCTCTCAGCTTTTCATAGATGGGTCATAATAGTTTGTATCTCAAACCGTTCTGTCTTTGCGGAGGTTTTGTGAGAAGAAATAGACTAATCCAACGGTACAACCCAGCAGTCCGTAGTTCAAACACACTATTTAAAATAAAAATAAATTTAAAAAAGGGGGTTTAGAAGCCCTGAATCACGCCAGTGTGATCGTGGGACTCAAGAAAACACATGGGGCTTGAGCTCACCGACCCGACGCAGATGAGGTCAAAGGGCTGAGTATAGATGAGTTGGAAACCGTGCTTGTCCATGGTTTACATTTGTAGAGTTGGAACTCAGAAAACATTTTGCCATTTGTTGTCCTACAGTATTATTACTTTATCTTACAGCTTACTGACTGTATCAATGAACTGTAAAAAAAAGCTTTAATCAATATCCTCTACCTGATAACATACAAACAGTAGTGTGTGTGTGTGATATATATTTATCAGTATACCAAACATTAAGAACACCTTCCTAATTTGAGTTACGCCCTTTGCCCTCAGAACAGCCTCAATTTGTCAGGGGCTGGACTCAACAAGGTTCGAACATTGTTCCACAGGGAGTTGGCCCATGTTGACGCCAATGCTTCCATAGTGTGTCAAGTTGGTTGGATGTCCTTGGGTGTGGACCATTCTTTGATACACACGGGGACTGTTAGTCTGAAAAACCCTGCAGCTTGCATTCTTGACACGAAACCGGTGTGCCTGGCACTTACTACATCCCGTTTCTAAGCACTTAATATTTTGTTTTGCCGTTCACCTCTGATGGCACGCATAACCACATCCAATTGCTCAAGCTTAATCTCTTACGTCTCCTCCCCTTCATAAAATCACTGATTTGAAGTGAATCAATAGGGATCACAGCTTTCACCTGGATTCACCTGGTCAGTCTGTCATGTGTTCATAATGGTTTGTCAGTCAGCGTGTTACATTTACATTAGTACTAGCGTAGTTATTAGCAGTATTTACATGTTAGTCACTTAGCAGTATGTTACATGTTAGTCACTTAGCAGTATGTTACATGTGAGTCACTTAGCAGTATAGCATCTTTAGCACTTAGCAGTATTTAGCATTTAAAGCCTTCACTCAGCCAGGTATGTTCTTATTCTTCTACATGTACAGTCTAGCAGTTATTTACTTAAAGTTAGTCTAGCAGTATTTACATGTTAGCACTAGCAGTATTTACTGTTAGTCAACTTAGAGCTGTATGGTATTACGATGTTATGTTAGTCCACTAGCAGTATGTTAACAATTTCATAGTTATCACTTAGCAGTATGATGCATGTATCAATAACTAAGCAAGCATATCTATTACATTGTTATTTAGTCATTAGCAGATTAAATTTACATATTGTTCACTTCACTTTAGCAGACGCTCTTACAGGAGCCACGAGGGTTAAGTGCTCTTAACCATTGGGCTTCCTGTAACCCTATATCTACGCTGTAAAATACGGAAAAGCATACAAAACACAGTCAAACGCAAGGCCGCACAGGGTGCCAAACATTAACCGTAAAAATAGATACTGTTTTTTGCAGATTCAAATGAAAATCTTTAAATTAGAGACATTTACATTAAAAGTAAGTGACAACTGTTAATTAACAGACATTTACATTAAAAGTAAGTGACAAACTGTTCATTAACAGACATTCCCTGCTTTCACAGGCTAAAATTATAGAAGGAAAAACAGTAATTTCTGAAAAGTTTTAAGATGTAAATTAAAACTGAATCATATTGTTAGAAATACATTCTAAATAGCCAATTTGAGGTAAATTACTGTGTATTTACAGTTTTCAACAGTAATTATATAGAAATACACATCAAAATACAATAATTTCTGATTAAAGTGTTTTAAGGTGTAAATCAACTTGCCAATTTTGTAAAAATACATGCAGTTGCCATATTTTGAGGTAAACCTCTGTGTATTTGCTGTATTCCACAGTAATTTCATAGGATTGCCTTATCAAAATGCAGATATTTTCAGTTGAAGTAGGAGGTTTCAGAAGTAAATTAGCTAGCCAATAGTATAAAAATACATTTTAAATATAGTAATTTAATCAGAAATTACTATTTTCTGTTCACTAACATATACTGTTAATGTAAATGTCTGTAATTTTAAGATTATTTTTTTTTACACGTCATTTGAAACTGACATTTTTCTGTAATTTTACAGTTAACGTTTGGTACCCTGTGCTGTCATGCTATTTACGTTTTTTTTAATGTATATTAAAATTACAGGACAACATTGTAACCGTTAGAAAAAGCATTGCAGCACAGGGTGCCAAACATTAACCGTACAATACTTTAAGAGTAAGAGTGACAAAAACGGTTCATTAACAGATAAAATTACAGTAAAACAAGTCATTTGACTAAATTACTATATTTTAAATAAATTATCGGCTAGTTAATTTACATCTTAAACCCCCTACTTTAAGTGAAAATGTGTCAAGAATGTAAACACACATTTTCAATTAAGGGTTTCAGATGTGAACTGAGTAGCAGGTATTGAAAATACACTCCAAATATTGAGAAAATACACTCCAAATATTGAGAAAATACACTCCAAATATTGAGAAAATACACTCCAAATATTGAAGAAAATACACCCAAATATTGAGAAATAACTCCAAATATTGAGAAATAGACTCAAATATTGAGAAAACCTCTCCAATATTGATCTTAAAAAGTTCTGTGTTGATTTGGAGTATTCCAAAGTAATTGTACAGGATGAACAGATCATTCAGGAGGTTGGTGGCACTTAATTGTGGAGACGGGCTCGTGGTAATTGCTTGGAGCGGAATCAGTGGAATGGTATCAACACAGGGTTTCCATGGTTTCCAGGTGTTTGATGCCATTCCATTCGGCTCCGTTCCAGCCATTATTATGAGCGTCCTCCTCAGCAGCTCTCACTGCAATTCCACAAAATTTGCAGATTAGAATATGGGCTCGGCTTTTAATAAAGAGGATATGACTAGACATGGTTGACATGGCTGTAAATCATTTTCAATAAGATTTGACCAACTTTGTATAACTCTTAGGGAAAACATATTAATTAAGGACACCTGCCGTTTGAATGACAGGCTTACCATGTAAATCCAGGTGAATCCAGGTGGAAGCTTTGATCCGTTATTGATGTCACTTYTTAAATCCATTTCAATCAGTGTAGATGAAGGGGAGGAGACGGGTTTAAATAAGGATTTTCAAACCTTGAGACAATGGAGACATGGATTGTGTATGTGTGCCATTCAGAGGGTGAACGGGTAAGACAAAGATTGAAGTGCCTTTGCACGGGATATGGTAGTAGGTGTCAGGTGCACCGGTTTGAGTGTGTCAAGAACTGCAATGCTGCAGGGTTTTTCACACTCAACACTTTCCTGTGTGTATCAAGAATGGTTCACCACCAAAAGCACATCCAGCCAATGGTCGAAAAGGGGTCATTAATGAAAGAGGGCAAAGGAGGCTGACATGAATTGTGCAGAGCAACAGACGGGTTACAGTTGGACAGTCCAGTGCAACATTGGTGCCCAAAGACCCGTAAAATAATGCACAACTCATCGTACCTTGACACGAATGGGCGACGGCAGCCGGCGACATGACAGAGTTCCATTCCTTTCAGCAAAAAACACTAGAGACTGCGGTTACAGTGGGCTGAGGAACGAAAACACTGGAGAATTAGAAAAACATTGCCTGGTCTGATGAATCCTGGTTCCTGCGTCCATTATGCCGCATGTCAACATTGTAGGCTGGTAGTGGTGTGATGGTGTGTTTTCATGGCACACATTGGGCCCCTTGATAAAAGTGTTTTTTAATGCCACATAATATCTGAACATCGTTGCCAATCAGGTGCCTCCCTTCATGGCAGCAGTCTATCCGTCTGCGAATAGAAACATTGCTGCAGGATAATGCCACAAGGCTAGGATTGTACAGGAATAGTTCCACGAACATAACAGTGAATTCAGCCAACTGCAGTGGCCTGCCCAGTCACCAGAAGCGTTGGAGTCAACATGGGCCAGRGTTCCTGTGGAATGCTTTCGAGACCTTGTAGAGTCCAACGCCCCGACGAACTGAGGCTGTTCTGAGGACAAAAGGAGGTGCAACTCAATAGCAGGAAGGTGTTCCTAATGTTTTGTCCACTCAAGTGTATCATAGTTTAGTTTTTTTGCAAACTGAGTTTCTAGTGATCTGACTTTGATACATTCCCAGAGTAAAAATATATAAATACATTTTACCCCCCTTGTTCATTAGTAAACTGTGTAAAATTTGCTGGAAATTATATTTTCTTTGTGACCTAGCTCCTTGATTTAACTAATAAATGTGGAAAATTACAATTGCGTATTTGATCTAAAATCCACATGCTGGTGTGAAAGTCAAACACCCTCCACATGGAGCCAATAAGGCATATATATGTATATATATATAATTAGGCCTAAACCCTACCTATCCTCCTCTAGGATTCTCCAGCCTGTCTCTGGCAGACCAGATGAGTCTACTGCAGAGTGCCTGGATGGAGATCCTGGTCCTGAGCATCGTGTTCCGCTCGTTGGCCTGTGAGGAGGAGCTGGTGTATGCTGAGGACTATGTGGTTGATGAGGAACACGCTCGTCTATCTGGCCTGCTGGACCTGCACGTTGCCATCCTGCCTCTGGTCCGACGCTACACGGCTGAGCATGAAGAAGAGGAGTTTGTTCGCTCAAGGCCATCGCCTCGATAACTCAGGTACGGAACAGATGACAGACACACGCGAAATAACCACAGTCAGAAATGCACACACGCAGAATCACACATCAAATTATTTTATTTGCTGTTTTATGTCAGACTATAACACCTATTGTTGATAGGGACACAGGAACGTCCCCTTGAAGATTTACCTTAGGTATGTCTGAATGTCAATCTCTGGTAAATCTAAGTAGCTTGCATGTAATTAAACAAAACAAAATGTCCCAATCTAGGGGCAATCGGCATCCCACAGGCGTCTGAGATAAGAGGGGACAAAGGGGTCAACACACGGCGCGTTATTAAATGTCTGCTGTGTGTGTGCTGTTCTCTTCGAATGTACGTGTGTATAGCGTCGTGTGTGTGTGATTGCCAGTGTTCTCTACTCCTTCTTTCCTCCTCCTCTTTTTCTATCTCTCGCCTCCCTTTCTCTCTCTCTCCCCCCATCTCTCTCTTCTCCCCCGTCTCTCTCTCTCCCCCAATTCTCTCTCCCCCCATCTCTCTCTCCCACCATCTCTCCCCATCTTCTCTCTTCTCTCTCCCCATCTTCTCTCTCTTCTGCCTCTCTCTCTCCCATCTCTCTCTGTCTCTTAACGTAGCTTCCTGCAGCTCTGCACAGCAAGGGAGTATATATTTAGCCTTTCATTAGGAAACAGTGTCTTTCATAATGTGTTAGTGGGTGGGAATGAGCATCAGGGAGCGACGGGCTGTTGTGTTTCCATGTGAGTGCCTCTCTCCTATCGACAGTTTGCTTGTGTCCCTTACTAATCAATGACGGTTGGAGGGTTCTGTCCCTTACTATCAATGACTGTCTGGAGGGTCTGTCCCTTATATATGACTGTTATGGAGGTTTCTGTCGCGTACTATCAGACTGTGTGAGGGTTCTGTTCCCTTTATTCAATGACTGTCTGGAGTTTCTGTCCCTCTAATCAGATGTTTGGAGGGTCTTCCCTTACTATCATGACTGTTTGGAGGGTTCTGTCCCCTTACTAATCAATGACTGGTTGGAGGGCTCTGTCCCCTTACTAAGGCATGACTGTTGGAGGGTTCTGTCCCCTTACTAATCAGATGCTGTCTGGAGGTTGTCCCCTTACTAATCTGACTGTCTGGAAGTTCTGTTCCCTTTACTATCATGACTGTTGGAGGGTTCTGTCCCTTACTAATCATGACTGTCTGGAGGGTTCTGTCCCCTTACTAATCATGACTGCTTGGAGGGTTCTGTCCCTACTAATCATGCTGTTTTGAGGGTCCTGTTCCCTTACTAATCAATGACTTTGGAGGAATTTTTTTCTCCTGGGAGGAGAGAGGGAGGGGGAGAGGTTATAACGGATAAGAAAGCGATGGAGAGATGTGATAGGGATGAGTGAGAGGGGGAAAGGGATGGAGAGAGGGAAAGGAGTGGAGAGAGGGAAAGGAATGGAGAGAGGTATGAGGTGAAGGGATGGAGAGGGGAAAGGGGTGGAGAGGGGATAAGGGAAAGGGGGATAAGGGAAAGGGGATAAGGGAAAGGGGTGGAGAAGGGTAGAGTGTTGGGTAGAGGGATCAGAGAGCGAGGGCCAGCTGCGGTGCATTTAACACTGTCTCACAGAATCTGGGTGCTGAGGTAGGTGTTTGTGTTTGTGTGACAGCTGTGGAAATCATGGCCATTGATTTAGTAATTAGCTCAGTATCGATGGCATCTACTCCAGTCAGCTGATGTTACTGGGATTGTTTCTTCAAAGTTAGTTTTGCATTACGCCCTTCACACACTGAACACACACACGCATGCACACCACACAACCACACACACATGCATTGCATCACACGCAACACATCACCCAACCCTGCATGCATGCATGCACACACAACACCACGCATGCATGCCACACACAAAACGAACACATGCATACACACCACACACACACACACATCGATGCACACACACACACACACACACCACACACCACACACACACAACACACATGCACACACACACACACACACCACACACACACACACACACACACCCAGCGGAGTATAGGATCACATCAGTTTTAACATGAAGGGCCAAATGAAGACAGGAACAGAAACGTTGTGTAGTCCACATAGGAACGACACGTTGTAGTCCATAGACAGAACGTGTGTGCCACATAGGCAGGACACGTGGTGTAGTCCACATAGCAGATACACGTGTGTAGTCCACATGGGAACAGAACACGTGTGTAGCCACATAGGAACAGACACGTGTGTAGTCCACATGGAGAAACGTGTGTAGTCCACAGTGGGAACAGACACGTGTTGTAGTCCACATGGACAGGACACGTGTGTGTCCACATGGGAACGGACACGTGTGTTAGTCACATGGGAACGGACACGTGTGTAGTCCACATGGGAAAGGACACGTGGTGAGTCCACATGGACAGGACACGTGTGTAGTCACATGGGAATGACCGTGTGTAGTCCACATGGGACAGGACCTGGTGTCATGGACACACGTGTGTGTCCACATGGGAACTAGGACACGTGTGTAGTCCACATGGGAACAGGACACGTGTGGTAGTCACATAGGCTGTTAATTTCCCAGATAGAAAGATCCTATATACAGAAGACAGCTGTGTGTGTGTTGAGAGAAAACGGCTAGCTGCCTGGTAGAGACACTAATCAGTCAGTTAGAACATAATTAGCCCTCTACTTTACTTCTGCCTCAGTCACTTCCCTCTTTACTGTGTTACTCTGTTCTACCTGTCTGGAACCTGGGAACAAAATGGAGGGGAGTTACACTTGATTTATAAACAGGCAGTCATGGTGAATCATCGGTGTTATAACGGGCGTCCCCTGGTGAATCATTTGGTGATTATTAAGGCAGTCCCATTGGTGAATCTCCATGTGATTTATAAAACGGGCAGTCCCATGTGAATCATCCAGTGATTTTATACAGGCAGTCCATGGTGAATCATCCGGCATTTATAAACAGGCGTCCCATGGTGATTTTATATAACGAGCCAAAAAAAAACAGGGCAGGTCCCTGTGATCATCGGTGATTTATAACGCATTCCGCATGGGTGTTTTCGGGCGTCCATGGTGATCATCCGGCGTTTATAAACAGGCAGTCCCATGGTGATTTATAAACGGGCAGTCCCATGGTGATATCGCCGTGGATTTATAAACAGGCATTCCATGGTGATTTATGAACGGGCAGTCCCCATGGTGAATCATCCAGTGATTTATAAACGGGCGTCCCATGGTGAAATCATCCAGTGATTTATAAACGGCGTCCATGTGAATCTCCGGTGATTTATAACAGGCATTCCCATGGTGATTTATAAACGGGCAGTCCCATGGTGATTCATCCGGTGATTATAAACGGGCAGTCCATGGTGATCATCAGGTGATTTATAAACAGGCTGTCCATGGTGAATCTCCGGTGATTATATAAACAGGCATTCCATGGTGATCATCGCGTGATTTATAAACAGGGCAGTCCCATGGTGATCATTTGGTGATTTATAAACAGGCAGTCGCCATGGTGATATCCAGTGATTTATAAACGCAGTCCATGGTGATGCCTTTTGGTGATTTATAACAGGCGTCCCATTGGTGATCATCAGTGATTTATAAAACAGGCAGTCCATGGTGATTTATAACACGGGCAGTCCCATGGTGAATCTAATCCGGTGATTTAAACAGGCAGTCCCATGGTGAATCGTCGGTGATTTTAAACGGGCAGTCCATGGTGAATCATTTGGTGATTTATAAACGGGCGTCCCATGGTGAATCATCCGGTGATTAAACGGGCAGTCCATGTGATCATCGGTGATTTTATACAGGGCAGTCCATGGTGAGATCGTCGGTGTTTATAACAGGCAGTCCCATGGTGAATCATCGGGTGATTTATAACAGGCAGTCCCATGGTGATCGTCACTGATTTATAACAGGCAGTCCCTGGTGACTCCACTGTTTTAACAGGCAGTCCATGGTGAATCATCCACTGAGTTAATAAACAGCGTCCCATGGTGAATGTCCGGTATTATAAACAGGCAGTCCCATGGTGAATCGTCCGTGATTTCAACAGGCAGTCATGGTGAATCATCCGGTGATTTATAAACAAGGCAGTCCATGGTGAATCATCCGGTGATTATAAAACGGGCAGTCCCATGTTTGGGTGTCTCTCATGAAAGTATGTGTTGTCCTGTGTTCTAACATTACCCAGGTAACAACAGACATTTCCACTGCATATCAAGTGTCAACTCGATCCAGTCAGGACATGCTGCTGTGCCAATCAAATGCACTTTCAAAACAGCGTTATCCCTAACCGGAAATCACTAGCCAAATTGATTGTATTTTGGCCTGCGCAGATTCATATGAAGTGAGGTTCTCTGTGCGTTTCAGTTCAGACTAGCCTGCTTTTATTGGAGAGTTTCTGTCTATAGGGGACTGGTTTCTCTTTCTTGGGGAAATCAGGGCCGTCTGCCGCTAATCTTCACTTGAACGATACCTGCTAATGCGCACGCATACTTACATTAGTAGATGGAGTATATGGTACAGTATTGGTACAGTTATATGGATATGGTACAGTATATGGTACAGTATAGTAGTGTATGGTAAGTACAGTGATGGTACATTATGGCGTATATGTGAACAGTATTGGTACGTATTATTGGTAACGTATATGGTATATATGGTACAGTATATGGTACAGTATTACAGTATATGGGTACAGTGTACAGTTATGGTACAGTTATACAGTATATCGGTACAGTATATGGTACAGTGTACAGTTTATGGTACAGTATTGTACAGTATATTGTCCAGGTGTACGTATATGGTACAGTATATGGTCCAGTATACAGTATATGGTACAGTTATCGGTACAGTATACGGATATGGTCGTATACAGTATATGGTCAGTATACAGTATATGGTCAGTTATGGTAAGTATACGGTACAGTATTACAGTATTGGTAGTATTGTACAGTACGGTTAGGTACAGTATACGGTATATGGTAGGTATGGTACGGTGTACGGTATATGGTACGGTATACGGTATATGGTACGGTATACGGTATATGGTACGGTATCACGGTATATGGTACGGTTAGGTATGCGGTATTGGTACGGTATATGGTACGGTTTACGGTTTATGGTACGTATCGGTATGGTATCGGACGGTATACGGTACATGGTCGGTACATGTATCGGTATCGGACATGGTACGGTATACGGTACATGGTTACGGTATACGGTACATGGTACGGTATACGGTCCAGGGTACGGTACGGTCAGGGCGGTATCGGTCAGCAGGGTACGGTATCGGTCCAGGGTACGGTAACGGTCCAGGGTACGGGTATACGGCCTCCAGGTACGGGTTACGGTCGTGTACGGTATCGGTCCAGTGTACGGTATCCGGTCCAGTGTACGGTTACGGTATATGGTAGGTTTATTGTGGTATGGTAGGTTAGTATGAGGTAGGTATCGGTATTGGTCGGGTATACGTGGTCTATGGGTACGGTATGATGTACGGGTTATCGGGGTCGGTATACGGTATATGGTACGGTATATGGTACGGTATACGGTATATGGTACGGTATATGGTACGGTATATGGTACGGTACATGGTACGGTATACGGTACATGGTACGGTATACGGTACATGGTACAGTGTACGGTATACGGTACATGGTACGGTATACGGTCCAGTATACGGTATATGGTCCAGTATACGGTATATGGTCCAGTATACGGTATATGGTCCAGTATATGGTCCAGTATATGGTCCGGTATATGGTCCGGTATATGGTCCGGTATATGGTCCAGTATACGGTATATGGTGCAGTATACAAAGAAAGGAATATTTTTCCCTGCCTCTCCACAGCATATTTCTATTTCTGCAGCCGAGCCGTTCTCTCCCTGGGGTCCTAGTCACGCACAGTCATTTATTAAGTCCAGTGATTAACCATTCACTAGAGAGAGAGACTCTCAGAAATTGGATGCTTGCTAAAAGGAGCCACTGAATTTAAAGTGGCTCCTAAAGAAGTTTTATTTGCAAGCTACTTTTTGTTGGCATTAAATAAAAGACAACTAAAGTTTCTGTTTCTCCCTCTCTCCCTCCCTTCCCGCCTCTTCTCCCTCTCCTCTCTCCCCCTCCCTTCCCGCCTCTTCTCCCTCTCCTCTCTCCCCCTCCCTTCCCGCCTCTTCTCCCTTCCTTCCCACCTCTTCTCCCTCATCTACCTCCGTATAGACTCCATGCATATAGAGGATGTAGAGGCTGTTCAGAGGCTCCAGGACTCTCTCCATGAGGCCTTACAGGACTTAGAAGGTGCCCACAACACGGAGGACCCTCGGCGGGCAGGAAAGCTGCTGATGACCCTTCCCCTGCTCCGTCAGACCGCGMCCAAGGCCGTGCAGCACTTCTACAGCATCAAGGTGCAGGGGAAAGTGCCCATGCACAAACTCTTCCTGGAGATGCTGGAGGCCAAGGCTTGATGATTGGACCGGGGGATTGACGGACAGCTGCATCACCCAATGAGGAGGATGGACAGCCTGTGAATAGGTGGGGTAACACCATGGAGACCTATGACAGCTACGGGATGAAGTCGACTGCTGTTACTGTGGATCGAAACCCACGTCTAGAACTGAAGAAAAGAGGAATAGAGCAGGAAAATAGACCAACAGATTTTAGGGGTGAATATAAAACGCTTTGATGTAGAATATAGTCATGTATATGAAGATGCTGTGTACAGAACTGTGGGTCTTGTTATAATCAGAGACCCTTCGCTCTAGATCACCGGTAGCTACTGGGAGTTATCTTTCTCTTTTTGTTTTATAATCTCAGTTGTAAAGAGAGGTTTGTTTTGTTTCTTTTCACCTTGAAGCTGAAGTATGACTAGTAATATGTTGTGATGAATCTGAATGGTTAGAGCCACTCAGTTATCTTTCTCTTTTGTTTTATAATCTCAGATGTACAGCATTAGTCTGGTATATATGTATGTACGGTTGTGTCAAATTGCAGTGTTAAAGGGGTTTGGGGATGATTTCATATTATGTTCTTCATCAACCTCAAAGAAACAGATCCCTACACSTATGAAGATAAAAGCTTCTGAAGTCTTCCTAACCAGATCTGGGTTCAAATTAAATTGAAATCTTTCAAAATATTTTGAACGTTTGATTGAGTCTGCCTGGAGTGCCATATCGGTGAGATTTMCCCTTTTGGGACTATACCATTAATTCAGTTGGTCAAGCAAACTCATTCCAAATACTATTTGAACCCAGGTCTGTTCGTAACATTTACCTCCTAGTTTCATCAACAACACTGTTCCATCCAAGTCTGGAGTTTAGGAAGAGATGGAGTGCACTCTTCTAAAAAATATATATATATATTCTCTCTATAATCTAAAAGGGTTCTTTGGCTGTACCAGTAGGAGAACTCTTTCAAAAACCATTTTTGGTTCAAGGTAGAGCTCTACCTGGAACCCAAAAGGTCTGTACCTGGAACCCAACAGGGTTCTACTTGGAACCAAAAAGGGMTTTCCTATGGAGGCAGCTGAATAATTCTTTTTWTTWTTTATTTTTTACCCTTTTTAAATCTAAGAGTGTAGTGAACTGGTGAGCATATATAGATGTAGGATCTTAATTTGATCACCCTGTCTCAGGATAACTTTCTTGCAATGCAGGAAAATAAACACTTGAGTACTTTGCAGGAAATTAAAAACTTGAGTAATTGAGGTTTAAAACGGCTTCTGGCATTTTTAWWTTCCACTTTGAAATTTCAGACTTGATTTTTRCTTACAATTTTTTTTATCAACCACTACAAAAATGTCCATTAATTATGATCCACATAATAATTAACATTTCCTGTTGCCGCAGGATTCGTTCCCTGCTGTAGCAAACTGGCTCAAATTAAGATCCTACATCTGTACAGTAGTTAAATAATATGTTGCACTGTGTCTCTGGGTCCTTGGTAATAATGGGGCACTAATGAATGTAGTACATTAGCTCATTCTCACTGGTAGTATCTGCTCATCACTACTGCTTTTACATACTAAAGACACCTAAGCAAAATGTGTGTGTGAAGTGAATCAGTGGCGGCTGTTGAGGGGAGGATGGCTCATAATAGCTGGAACGAAGTGCATAGAATGGCAGCAAACACATGGAAACCATGGAAACCATATTTGATACCATTCCACCTATTCCGCTCCAGCAATTACCACGAGCCCCTCCTGCCACCAACCTCCTGTGTGTGTGTGTACATTTCAGTTAACACTTATAACACTACAAAGAATAACCTAGTATACTGTATGGACTCAGACCTCTAGTCAACAACAATAACATACTGTATGGACTCAGACCTCTAGTCAACAACAATAACATACTGTATGGACTCAGACCTCTAGTCAACAAACATAACATTCTGTATGGCCTCAAGACCTCTAGTCAAACAACAATAACATACTGTATGGTACTCAGAACCTTCTAGTCAACAACAATAACATACTTTATGGACTCAGACCTCGTCGTCAACAACAATAACATACTGTATGGACTCAGACCTCTAGTCAACAACAATAACATACTGTATGGACTCAGACCTCTAGTCAACAACAATAACATACTGTATGACTCAGACCTCTAGTCACACAACTAAGCATACTGTATGGACTCAGACCTCTTAGTCAACAAACAATCAAAAATCAATCAGAATATATTAGCAGTAATTCTAATTTTATGCATATACATTACTAGCATATCTCTAACTAGTGCTTCTTTATCCAGAGAAGTTTATCCAGGATATGGTGGTGTCATTACGTGTAATTTATGTGCCATTTAGTTAGACTACTCCAAACATCTGGTGGAGAATACAGTCACAAGTGATGGTCGTCCACGGGGTTGCCACGACACCAGTATGGCTGCACTGTCACGGGGTTGCCACGACACCAGTATGGCTGCACTGTCACGGGGTTTGCCACGACACGTGTATGGCTGCACTGTCCACGGGTTGCAAGCACCAGTATGGCTGCACTGTCAGGGGTTGCCACGACACGAGTATGGCTGCACTGTCACAGGGTTGCCATAGACACCAGTATGGCTACACGTGTCACGGGGTTGCCACGACACCAGTATGGCTACACTGTCACGGGGTTGCCACGACACCAGTATGGCTGCACTGTCACGGGGTTGGCCACACACCAGTATGGGCTGCACTGTCACGGGGTTGCCCACGACACCTGTATGGCTGCACTGTGCCGGGGTTGCCACGACACCGGTATGGCTACACTGTCACGGGGTTGCACGACACCGGTATGGCTTGCACTGTCACGGGGTTGCCACGACACCGGTAATGGCTGCACTGTCACGGGGTTGCCACGACACCGGTATGGCTTGCACTGTCACGGGGTTGCCACGACACCGGTATTGGCTGCACAGTCACGGGGTTGCGACGACACCGGTATGGCTGCACTGTCACGGGGTTGCCACGACACCGGTATGGCTGCACTGTCACGGGGTTGCCACGACACCGGTATGGCTGCACTGTCACGGGGTTGCCAACGACACCGTATGGCTGTCACTGTCACGAGGTTGCCACGACACCGGTATGGCTGCACTGTCCGGGGTTGCCACGACACCGGTATGGCTTGCACTGTTCACGGGGGTTGCACGCACCGGTATGGCTGCACTGTCACGAGGTTGCCACGACACCGGTATGCTGCACTGTCACGAGGTTGCCACGAACACCAGTATGGCTGCACTGTCACGGGGTTGCCACGACACCAGTATGGCTGCACTGTCACGGGGTTGCCACGACACCAGTATGGCTGCACTGTCACGAGGTTGCCACGACACCAGTATGGCTGCACTGTCACGGGGTTGCCACGACACCAGTATGGCTGCAACTGTCTACAGGGTTGCCACGAACCAGTTGGCTGCACTGTCACGAGGTTGCCACGACACCAGTATGGATGCACTGTCACGGGGTTGCCACGACACCAGTATGGCTGCACTGTCACGGGGTTGCCACGACACCAGTAATGGCTGCACTGTCACGAGGTTGCCACGACACCCAGTATGGCTGCACTGTCACGGGTTGCCACGACACCAGTATGGCTGCACTCAGAGGTATCGTGGTAAGGAAACAAAACATGAAGCGGCCTGATTTTCCTGAGAAAAAAACTAATGTTTAAACACACAGCCTTTTTGTTGTCATCCAGAGTCACATTTATTTTTTTCCCGTAGACTAAATCAACACAACGTTTGACATTAAGGCAGGTTTTTTAAATAACCATAGAGTTTAGTCTGTCTCTTTATGCTTTATTTTTTGCTTTGGATATTGAGTACTGTCGTATCGCAAAACTGGTATTGTGTCAACACCTATTCTGTCCCTACCCTGGCCAGAGGAGAGACAGAGAGGGAGGGAGAGAGACAGAGAGGGGGGAGAGAGACAGAGGAGGGGGAAGAGACAGAGAGGGGGGTAGAAAAGACAGAGAGGGGGAGAGAGAGAGAGAGAGAGAGAGGGGAGAGACAGAGAGGGAAGAGAAAGAGAGGGGAGAGAGACAGCCCTGTTCCCCTCTTCAAGAGATCCATGTGGGGAACAGCACGTATGAAGTTCCACTTGACTCCACGTAATGTAATGCGTAGCAAATTATAGCTCAATACAGTAGAGACAGACTCTCCAAGCCATCCGGCACCCACCAACCTCAACCTCCCTCGCCTCTCAAAGGGTGGAACTATTCATTTAAAACCCATACTCCTGTTTCAAAACATCTCATCTACTGTCAACCATATGAAATGCGCGTTAAGCGTTCTGCTACAAGTATCCTTGTTATCTTCCTCCACTGTCCCTGTCCCCATAACGGGCTCGACACCAGTGATCCTCTGGTGACCACCCTCTTTGACAACGTACCAACCATTTGAGCTATCGAAAAAAATATATATATCTAATTTCGGTAGCTCCATCTGCAATAGTTCAAGCTAGCTGTTGAGTGAGCTTACAGTTTGTTTCGCGTTACAACCTAGTCCTACTGTAATGTTGTTGAGGATGGGGAGAGTTATTAGGCAAAAAGATGACTCATTCAGTGATTTTTATTTATTTTAAAGGACGTTCAGGAGAAACAGAGATACCCTATGCCCCCCTATGTTGCTGCTCCAGGAGTCAGTTTATCTCCCCCAATGGTAAACCACACCTGCTGTACATCTAAAAGACAGAACTGTCTCCAGGTCAGATTTTTACCACGGTAATTGTAATCTATTTATGCACATGCTCAGGATAAAGCCTAAAACTAGAATTAACATTATTTATGGGGATTGGGTTTAAATACAGAAGACATACTTCAGGTTGAATGCAATCCGTTCTACAACTGACTAGTTACCCCCCCCTCCCCCCCCCCCCTTTCCCTTTATTTGTTATTGTCCATTCTAATAACAGACTAAGAATTCAATCTCGTTATGTTTGTCGGCTTTAAACCAGTGTTCCACGCACAGTAACGCACAGTAAAAACGCGTGCATGTTGCGGCTATAAACCAGTGTTCCACACGTACAGTAAACGCTGCATGTGTCGGCTATAAACCAGTGTTCCCACGCACAGTAAACGCACAGTAAACGCTGCATGTGTCGGCTATAAACCAGTGTTCCACGTACAGTAACGCTGCATGTGTCGGCTATAAACCAGTGTTTCCCACGCACAGTAAACGCACAGTAACGCTGCATTGTCGGCTATAACCCAGTGGTTCTCCACGCACAGTAAACGCACAGTAAACGCTGCATGTGTCGGCTCTATAAACCAGTGTTCCCACGCACAGTAAACGCTGCATGTGTCGGCTATAAACGCAGTGTTCCCACGCACAGTACTGCTGCATTGTGTCGGCTATAAACCAGTGTTCCCACGTACAGTAAACGCTGCATGTGTCGGCTATAAACGGTGTTCCCACGTACAGTAAACGTACAGTAAACGCTGCATGTGTCGGCTGAATCGGAAATGACCTATAAAAGTCTGGCTGTAACGTGGATCTACCCCTGATTCTAAGACAAAAGAAGTTTCCCCTCCCTCCGTCTCTCTTTCTCTCTTTCATTCTCTCTCCAATGAGTGCTAAGTTTCACTTGCTATTCCCTCCTCTCGTGTTCCCAAACACCCCCCCTCCCCCCCCCCTCCCCCCCACACGCTCAAATTAATGTAAGAAAATAAAAGAGAAAAATGCTTAATTTATTTTAAAGAGGCTAAAATGGTCATATATAATCAATTAATTTGAATTGTTCTCGTAATCTGATCATCCTCAACAGAAATAAAGCAGTTAACTGTCAGCAATGATTCCATCACCTCGGGGACGCGAGAGGAGACCGTTTTTTAAACCGGCTTGGCACTGAAGGGGTTTGGCCGAATGGGTCTAGACTCCCGCCATCCCCCCCCTAATACAATTTCATGGGTGTGTTTAGCAAGTTTAATAACAGTTATTAAGATATCTTCTCAAG